>NC_139473.1:230000-267500 GCF_057233095.1 Heloderma suspectum | reverse complement strand
AGGGGGTTAGGGTGTTAGGGGGTTAGGGTGTTAGGGGGTTAGGGTGTTAGGGGGTTAGGGTGTTAGGGGGTTAGGGTGTTAGGGGGTTAGGGTGTTAGGGGGTTAGGGTGTTAGGGGGTTAGGGTGTTAGGGGGTTAGGGTGTTAGGGGGTTAGGGTGTTAGGGGGTTAGGGTGTTAGGGGGTTAGGGTGTTAGGGGGTTAGGGTGTTAGGGGGTTAGGGTGTTAGGGGGTTAGGGTGTTAGGGGGTTAGGGGGTTAGGGGGTTAGGGGGTTAGGGGGTTAGGGGGTTAGGGGGTTAGGGGGTTAGGGGGTTAGGGTTGGGGGGTTAGGGTTGGGGGGTTAGGGTTGGGGGGTTAGGGTTGGGGGGTTAGGGTTGGGGGGTTAGGGTTGGGGGGTTAGGGTTGGGGGGTTGGGGTTGGGGTTGGGGTTGGGGTTGGGGTTGGGGTTGGGGTTGGGGTTGGGGTTGGGGTTGGGGTTGGGGTTGGGGTTGGGGTTGGGGTTGGGGTTGGGGTTGGGGTTGGGGTTGGGGTTGGGGTTGGGGTTGGGGTTGGGGTTGGGGTTGGGGTTGGGGTTGGGGTTGGGGTTGGGGTTGGGGTTGGGGTTGGGGTTGGGGTTGGGGTTGGGGTTGGGGTTGGGGTTGGGGTTGGGGTTGGGGTTGGGGTTGGGGTTGGGGTTGGGGTTGGGGTTGGGGTTGGGGTTGGGGTTGGGGTTGGGGTTGGGGTTGGGGTTGGGGTTGGGGTTAGGGTTAGGGTTAGGGTTAGGGTTAGGGTTAGGGTTAGGGTTAGGGTTAGGGTTAGGGTTAGGGTTAGGGTTAGGGTTAGGGTTAGGGTTAGGGTTAGGGTTAGGGTTAGGGTTAGGGTTAGGGTTAGGGTTAGGGTTAGGGTTAGGGTTAGGGTTAGGGTTAGGGTTAGGGTTAGGGTTAGGGTTAGGGTTAGGGTTAGGGTTAGGGTTAGGGTTAGGGTTAGGGTTAGGGTTAGGGTTAGGGTTAGGGTTAGGGTTAGGGTTAGGGTTAGGGTTAGGGTTAGGGTTAGGGTTAGGGTTAGGGTTAGGGTTAGGGTTAGGGTTAGGGTTAGGGTTAGGGTTAGGGTTAGGGTTAGGGTTAGGGTTAGGGTTAGGGTTAGGGTTAGGGTTAGGGTTAGGGTTAGGGTTAGGGTTAGGGTTAGGGTTAGGGTTAGGGTTAGGGTTAGGGTTAGGGTTAGGGTTAGGGTTAGGGTTAGGGTTAGGGTTAGGGTTAGGGTTAGGGTTAGGGTTAGGGTTAGGGTTAGGGTTAGGGTTAGGGTTAGGGTTAGGGTTAGGGTTAGGGTTAGGGTTAGGGTTAGGGTTAGGGTTAGGGTTAGGGTTAGGGTTAGGGTTAGGGTTAGGGTTAGGGTTAGGGTTAGGGTTAGGGTTAGGGTTAGGGTTAGGGTTAGGGTTAGGGTTAGGGTTAGGGTTAGGGTTAGGGTTAGGGTTAGGGTTAGGGTTAGGGTTAGGGTTAGGGTTAGGGTTAGGGTTAGGGTTAGGGTTAGGGTTAGGGTTAGGGTTAGGGTTAGGGTTAGGGTTAGGGTTAGGGTTAGGGTTAGGGTTAGGGTTAGGGTTAGGGTTAGGGTTAGGGTTAGGGTTAGGGTTAGGGTTAGGGTTAGGGTTAGGGTTAGGGTTAGGGTTAGGGTTAGGGTTAGGGTTAGGGTTAGGGTTAGGGTTAGGGTTAGGGTTAGGGTTAGGGTTAGGGTTAGGGTTAGGGTTAGGGTTAGGGTTAGGGTTAGGGTTAGGGTTAGGGTTAGGGTTAGGGTTAGGGTTAGGGTTAGGGTTAGGGTTAGGGTTAGGGTTAGGGTTAGGGTTAGGGTTAGGGTTAGGGTTAGGGTTAGGGTTAGGGTTAGGGTTAGGGTTAGGGTTAGGGTTAGGGTTAGGGTTAGGGTTAGGGTTAGGGTTAGGGTTAGGGTTAGGGTTAGGGTTAGGGTTAGGGTTAGGGTTAGGGTTAGGGTTAGGGTTAGGGTTAGGGTTAGGGTTAGGGTTAGGGTTAGGGTTAGGGTTAGGGTTAGGGTTAGGGTTAGGGTTAGGGTTAGGGTTAGGGTTAGGGTTAGGGTTAGGGTTAGGGTTTTAGGGTTAGGGTTTTAGGGTTAGGGTTTTAGGGTTAGGGTTTTAGGGTTAGGGTTTTAGGGTTAGGGTTTTAGGGTTAGGGTTTTAGGGTTAGGGTTTTAGGGTTAGGGTTTTAGGGTTAGGGTTTTAGGGTTAGGGTTTTAGGGTTAGGGTTTTAGGGTTAGGGTTTTAGGGTTAGGGTTTTAGGGTTAGGGTTTTAGGGTTAGGGTTTTAGGGTTAGGGTTTTAGGGTTAGGGTTTTAGGGTTAGGGTTTTAGGGTTAGGGTTTTAGGGTTAGGGTTTTAGGGTTAGGGTTTTAGGGTTAGGGTTTTAGGGTTAGGGTTTTAGGGTTAGGGTTTTAGGGTTAGGGTTTTAGGGTTAGGGTTTTAGGGTTAGGGTTTTAGGGTTAGGGTTTTAGGGTTAGGGTTTTAGGGTTAGGGTTTTAGGGTTAGGGTTTTAGGGTTAGGGTTTTAGGGTTAGGGTTTTAGGGTTAGGGTTTTAGGGTTAGGGTTTTAGGGTTAGGGTTTTAGGGTTAGGGTTTTAGGGTTAGGGTTTTAGGGTTAGGGTTTTAGGGTTAGGGTTTTAGGGTTAGGGTTTTAGGGTTAGGGTTTTAGGGTTAGGGTTTTAGGGTTAGGGTTTTAGGGTTAGGGTTTTAGGGTTAGGGTTTTAGGGTTAGGGTTTTAGGGTTAGGGTTTTAGGGTTAGGGTTTTAGGGTTAGGGTTTTAGGGTTAGGGTTTTAGGGTTAGGGTTTTAGGGTTAGGGTTTTAGGGTTAGGGTTTTAGGGTTAGGGTTTTAGGGTTAGGGTTTTAGGGTTAGGGTTTTAGGGTTAGGGTTTTAGGGTTAGGGTTTTAGGGTTAGGGTTTTAGGGTTAGGGTTTTAGGGTTAGGGTTTTAGGGTTAGGGTTTTAGGGTTAGGGTTTTAGGGTTAGGGTTTTAGGGTTAGGGTTTTAGGGTTAGGGTTTTAGGGTTAGGGTTTTAGGGTTAGGGTTTTAGGGTTAGGGTTTTAGGGTTAGGGTTTTAGGGTTAGGGTTTTAGGGTTAGGGTTTTAGGGTTAGGGTTTTAGGGTTAGGGTTTTAGGGTTAGGGTTTTAGGGTTAGGGTTTTAGGGTTAGGGTTTTAGGGTTAGGGTTTTAGGGTTAGGGTTTTAGGGTTAGGGTTTTAGGGTTAGGGTTTTAGGGTTAGGGTTTTAGGGTTAGGGTTTTAGGGTTAGGGTTTTAGGGTTAGGGTTTTAGGGTTAGGGTTTTAGGGTTAGGGTTTTAGGGTTAGGGTTTTAGGGTTAGGGTTTTAGGGTTAGGGTTTTAGGGTTAGGGTTTTAGGGTTAGGGTTTTAGGGTTAGGGTTTTAGGGTTAGGGTTTTAGGGTTAGGGTTTTAGGGTTAGGGTTTTAGGGTTAGGGTTTTAGGGTTAGGGTTTTAGGGTTAGGGTTTTAGGGTTAGGGTTTTAGGGTTAGGGTTTTAGGGTTAGGGTTTTAGGGTTAGGGTTTTAGGGTTAGGGTTTTAGGGTTAGGGTTTTAGGGTTAGGGTTTTAGGGTTAGGGTTTTAGGGTTAGGGTTTTAGGGTTAGGGTTTTAGGGTTAGGGTTTTAGGGTTAGGGTTTTAGGGTTAGGGTTTTAGGGTTAGGGTTTTAGGGTTAGGGTTTTAGGGTTAGGGTTTTAGGGTTAGGGTTTTAGGGTTAGGGTTTTAGGGTTAGGGTTTTAGGGTTAGGGTTTTAGGGTTAGGGTTTTAGGGTTAGGGTTTTAGGGTTAGGGTTTTAGGGTTAGGGTTTTAGGGTTAGGGTTTTAGGGTTAGGGTTTTAGGGTTAGGGTTTTAGGGTTAGGGTTTTAGGGTTAGGGTTTTAGGGTTAGGGTTTTAGGGTTAGGGTTTTAGGGTTAGGGTTTTAGGGTTAGGGTTTTAGGGTTAGGGTTTTAGGGTTAGGGTTTTAGGGTTAGGGTTTTAGGGTTAGGGTTTTAGGGTTAGGGTTTTAGGGTTAGGGTTTTAGGGTTAGGGTTTTAGGGTTAGGGTTTTAGGGTTAGGGTTTTAGGGTTAGGGTTTTAGGGTTAGGGTTTTAGGGTTAGGGTTTTAGGGTTAGGGTTTTAGGGTTAGGGTTTTAGGGTTAGGGTTTTAGGGTTAGGGTTTTAGGGTTAGGGTTTTAGGGTTAGGGTTTTAGGGTTAGGGTTTTAGGGTTAGGGTTTTAGGGTTAGGGTTTTAGGGTTAGGGTTTTAGGGTTAGGGTTTTAGGGTTAGGGTTTTAGGGTTAGGGTTTTAGGGTTAGGGTTTTAGGGTTAGGGTTTTAGGGTTAGGGTTTTAGGGTTAGGGTTTTAGGGTTAGGGTTTTAGGGTTAGGGTTTTAGGGTTAGGGTTTTAGGGTTAGGGTTTTAGGGTTAGGGTTTTAGGGTTAGGGTTTTAGGGTTAGGGTTTTAGGGTTAGGGTTTTAGGGTTAGGGTTTTAGGGTTAGGGTTTTAGGGTTAGGGTTTTAGGGTTAGGGTTTTAGGGTTAGGGTTTTAGGGTTAGGGTTTTAGGGTTAGGGTTTTAGGGTTAGGGTTTTAGGGTTAGGGTTTTAGGGTTAGGGTTTTAGGGTTAGGGTTTTAGGGTTAGGGTTTTAGGGTTAGGGTTTTAGGGTTAGGGTTTTAGGGTTAGGGTTTTAGGGTTAGGGTTTTAGGGTTAGGGTTTTAGGGTTAGGGTTTTAGGGTTAGGGTTTTAGGGTTAGGGTTTTAGGGTTAGGGTTTTAGGGTTAGGGTTTTAGGGTTAGGGTTTTAGGGTTAGGGTTTTAGGGTTAGGGTTTTAGGGTTAGGGTTTTAGGGTTAGGGTTTTAGGGTTAGGGTTTTAGGGTTAGGGTTTTAGGGTTAGGGTTTTAGGGTTAGGGTTTTAGGGTTAGGGTTTTAGGGTTAGGGTTTTAGGGTTAGGGTTTTAGGGTTAGGGTTTTAGGGTTA
Source organism: Heloderma suspectum (assembly GCF_057233095.1). Lineage (NCBI taxonomy): Eukaryota > Metazoa > Chordata > Lepidosauria > Squamata > Helodermatidae > Heloderma > Heloderma suspectum. The sequence continues at coordinate 262,549 of NC_139473.1, read as the reverse complement.
GGGTTTTAGGGTTAGGGTTTTAGGGTTAGGGTTTTAGGGTTAGGGTTTTAGGGTTAGGGTTTTAGGGTTAGGGTTTTAGGGTTAGGGTTTTAGGGTTAGGGTTTTAGGGTTAGGGTTTTAGGGTTAGGGTTTTAGGGTTAGGGTTTTAGGGTTAGGGTTTTAGGGTTAGGGTTTTAGGGTTAGGGTTTTAGGGTTAGGGTTTTAGGGTTAGGGTTTTAGGGTTAGGGTTTTAGGGCCAGGGTTTTAGGGCCAGGGTTTTAGGGCCAGGGTTTTAGGGCCAGGGTTTTAGGGCCAGGGTTTTAGGGCCAGGGTTTTAGGGCCAGGGTTTTAGGGCCAGGGTTTTAGGGCCAGGGTTTTAGGGCCAGGGTTTTAGGGCCAGGGTTTTAGGGCCAGGGTTTTAGGGCCAGGGTTTTAGGGCCAGGGGGTTAGGGCCAGGGGGTTAGGGCCAGGGGGTTAGGGCCAGGGGGTTAGGGCCAGGGGGTTAGGGCCAGGGGGTTAGGGCCAGGGGGTTAGGGCCAGGGGGTTAGGGCCAGGGGGTTAGGGCCAGGGGGTTAGGGCCAGGGGGTTAGGGCCAGGGGGTTAGGGCCAGGGGGTTAGGGCCAGGGGGTTAGGGCCAGGGGGTTAGGGCCAGGGGGTTAGGGCCAGGGGGTTAGGGCCAGGGGGTTAGGGCCAGGGGGTTAGGGCCAGGGGGTTAGGGCCAGGGGGTTAGGGCCAGGGTTTTAGGGCCAGGGTTTTAGGGCCAGGGTTTTAGGGCCAGGGTTTTAGGGCCAGGGTTTTAGGGCCAGGGTTTTAGGGCCAGGGTTTTAGGGCCAGGGTTTTAGGGCCAGGGTTTTAGGGCCAGGGTTTTAGGGCCAGGGTTTTAGGGCCAGGGTTTTAGGGCCAGGGTTTTAGGGCCAGGGTTTTAGGGCCAGGGTTTTAGGGCCAGGGTTTTAGGGCCAGGGTTTTAGGGCCAGGGTTTTAGGGCCAGGGTTTTAGGGCCAGGGTTTTAGGGCCAGGGTTTTAGGGCCAGGGTTTTAGGGCCAGGGTTTTAGGGTTAGGGTTTTAGGGTTAGGGTTTTAGGGTTAGGGTTTTAGGGTTAGGGTTTTAGGGTTAGGGTTTTAGGGTTAGGGTTTTAGGGTTAGGGTTTTAGGGTTAGGGTTTTAGGGTTAGGGTTTTAGGGTTAGGGTTTTAGGGTTAGGGTTTTAGGGTTAGGGTTTTAGGGTTAGGGTTTTAGGGTTAGGGTTTTAGGGTTAGGGTTTTAGGGTTAGGGTTTTAGGGTTAGGGTTTTAGGGTTAGGGTTTTAGGGTTAGGGTTTTAGGGTTAGGGTTTTAGGGTTAGGGTTTTAGGGTTAGGGTTTTAGGGTTAGGGTTTTAGGGTTAGGGTTTTAGGGTTAGGGTTTTAGGGTTAGGGTTTTAGGGTTAGGGTTTTAGGGTTAGGGTTTTAGGGTTAGGGTTTTAGGGTTAGGGTTTTAGGGTTAGGGTTTTAGGGTTAGGGTTTTAGGGTTAGGGTTTTAGGGTTAGGGTTTTAGGGTTAGGGTTTTAGGGTTAGGGTTTTAGGGTTAGGGTTTTAGGGTTAGGGTTTTAGGGTTAGGGTTTTAGGGTTAGGGTTTTAGGGTTAGGGTTTTAGGGTTAGGGTTTTAGGGTTAGGGTTTTAGGGTTAGGGTTTTAGGGTTAGGGTTTTAGGGTTAGGGTTTTAGGGTTAGGGTTTTAGGGTTAGGGTTTTAGGGTTAGGGTTTTAGGGTTAGGGTTTTAGGGTTAGGGTTTTAGGGTTAGGGTTTTAGGGTTAGGGTTTTAGGGTTAGGGTTTTAGGGTTAGGGTTTTAGGGTTAGGGTTTTAGGGTTAGGGTTTTAGGGTTAGGGTTTTAGGGTTAGGGTTTTAGGGTTAGGGTTTTAGGGTTAGGGTTTTAGGGTTAGGGTTTTAGGGTTAGGGTTTTAGGGTTAGGGTTTTAGGGTTAGGGTTTTAGGGTTAGGGTTTTAGGGTTAGGGTTTTAGGGTTAGGGTTTTAGGGTTAGGGTTTTAGGGTTAGGGTTTTAGGGTTAGGGTTTTAGGGTTAGGGTTTTAGGGTTAGGGTTTTAGGGTTAGGGTTTTAGGGTTAGGGTTTTAGGGTTAGGGTTTTAGGGTTAGGGTTTTAGGGTTAGGGTTTTAGGGTTAGGGTTTTAGGGTTAGGGTTTTAGGGTTAGGGTTTTAGGGTTAGGGTTTTAGGGTTAGGGTTTTAGGGTTAGGGTTTTAGGGTTAGGGTTTTAGGGTTAGGGTTTTAGGGTTAGGGTTTTAGGGTTAGGGTTTTAGGGTTAGGGTTTTAGGGTTAGGGTTTTAGGGTTAGGGTTTTAGGGTTAGGGTTTTAGGGTTAGGGTTTTAGGGTTAGGGTTTTAGGGTTAGGGTTTTAGGGTTAGGGTTTTAGGGTTAGGGTTTTAGGGTTAGGGTTTTAGGGTTAGGGTTTTAGGGTTAGGGTTTTAGGGTTAGGGTTTTAGGGTTAGGGTTTTAGGGTTAGGGTTTTAGGGTTAGGGTTTTAGGGTTAGGGTTTTAGGGTTAGGGTTTTAGGGTTAGGGTTTTAGGGTTAGGGTTTTAGGGTTAGGGTTTTAGGGTTAGGGTTTTAGGGTTAGGGTTTTAGGGTTAGGGTTTTAGGGTTAGGGTTTTAGGGTTAGGGTTTTAGGGTTAGGGTTTTAGGGTTAGGGTTTTAGGGTTAGGGTTTTAGGGTTAGGGTTTTAGGGTTAGGGTTTTAGGGTTAGGGTTTTAGGGTTAGGGTTTTAGGGTTAGGGTTTTAGGGTTAGGGTTTTAGGGTTAGGGTTTTAGGGTTAGGGTTTTAGGGTTAGGGTTTTAGGGTTAGGGTTTTAGGGTTAGGGTTTTAGGGTTAGGGTTTTAGGGTTAGGGTTTTAGGGTTAGGGTTTTAGGGTTAGGGTTTTAGGGTTAGGGTTTTAGGGTTAGGGTTTTAGGGTTAGGGTTTTAGGGTTAGGGTTTTAGGGTTAGGGTTTTAGGGTTAGGGTTTTAGGGTTAGGGTTTTAGGGTTAGGGTTTTAGGGTTAGGGTTTTAGGGTTAGGGTTTTAGGGTTAGGGTTTTAGGGTTAGGGTTTTAGGGTTAGGGTTTTAGGGTTAGGGTTTTAGGGTTAGGGTTTTAGGGTTAGGGTTTTAGGGTTAGGGTTTTAGGGTTAGGGTTTTAGGGTTAGGGTTTTAGGGTTAGGGTTTTAGGGTTAGGGTTTTAGGGTTAGGGTTTTAGGGTTAGGGTTTTAGGGTTAGGGTTTTAGGGTTAGGGTTTTAGGGTTAGGGTTTTAGGGTTAGGGTTTTAGGGTTAGGGTTTTAGGGTTAGGGTTTTAGGGTTAGGGTTTTAGGGTTAGGGTTTTAGGGTTAGGGTTTTAGGGTTAGGGTTTTAGGGTTAGGGTTTTAGGGTTAGGGTTTTAGGGTTAGGGTTTTAGGGTTAGGGTTTTAGGGTTAGGGTTTTAGGGTTAGGGTTTTAGGGTTAGGGTTTTAGGGTTAGGGTTTTAGGGTTAGGGTTTTAGGGTTAGGGTTTTAGGGTTAGGGTTTTAGGGTTAGGGTTTTAGGGTTAGGGTTTTAGGGTTAGGGTTTTAGGGTTAGGGTTTTAGGGTTAGGGTTTTAGGGTTAGGGTTTTAGGGTTAGGGTTTTAGGGTTAGGGTTTTAGGGTTAGGGTTTTAGGGTTAGGGTTTTAGGGTTAGGGTTTTAGGGTTAGGGTTTTAGGGTTAGGGTTTTAGGGTTAGGGTTTTAGGGTTAGGGTTTTAGGGTTAGGGTTTTAGGGTTAGGGTTTTAGGGTTAGGGTTTTAGGGTTAGGGTTTTAGGGTTAGGGTTTTAGGGTTAGGGTTTTAGGGTTAGGGTTTTAGGGTTAGGGTTTTAGGGTTAGGGTTTTAGGGTTAGGGTTTTAGGGTTAGGGTTTTAGGGTTAGGGTTTTAGGGTTAGGGTTTTAGGGTTAGGGTTTTAGGGTTAGGGTTTTAGGGTTAGGGTTTTAGGGTTAGGGTTTTAGGGTTAGGGTTTTAGGGTTAGGGTTTTAGGGTTAGGGTTTTAGGGTTAGGGTTTTAGGGTTAGGGTTTTAGGGTTAGGGTTTTAGGGTTAGGGTTTTAGGGTTAGGGTTTTAGGGTTAGGGTTTTAGGGTTAGGGTTTTAGGGTTAGGGTTTTAGGGTTAGGGTTTTAGGGTTAGGGTTTTAGGGTTAGGGTTTTAGGGTTAGGGTTTTAGGGTTAGGGTTTTAGGGTTAGGGTTTTAGGGTTAGGGTTTTAGGGTTAGGGTTTTAGGGTTAGGGTTTTAGGGTTAGGGTTTTAGGGTTAGGGTTTTAGGGTTAGGGTTTTAGGGTTAGGGTTTTAGGGTTAGGGTTTTAGGGTTAGGGTTTTAGGGTTAGGGTTTTAGGGTTAGGGTTTTAGGGTTAGGGTTTTAGGGTTAGGGTTTTAGGGTTAGGGTTTTAGGGTTAGGGTTTTAGGGTTAGGGTTTTAGGGTTAGGGTTTTAGGGTTAGGGTTTTAGGGTTAGGGTTTTAGGGTTAGGGTTTTAGGGTTAGGGTTTTAGGGTTAGGGTTTTAGGGTTAGGGTTTTAGGGTTAGGGTTTTAGGGTTAGGGTTTTAGGGTTAGGGTTTTAGGGTTAGGGTTTTAGGGTTAGGGTTTTAGGGTTAGGGTTTTAGGGTTAGGGTTTTAGGGTTAGGGTTTTAGGGTTAGGGTTTTAGGGTTAGGGTTTTAGGGTTAGGGTTTTAGGGTTAGGGTTTTAGGGTTAGGGTTTTAGGGTTAGGGTTTTAGGGTTAGGGTTTTAGGGTTAGGGTTTTAGGGTTAGGGTTTTAGGGTTAGGGTTTTAGGGTTAGGGTTTTAGGGTTAGGGTTTTAGGGTTAGGGTTTTAGGGTTAGGGTTTTAGGGTTAGGGTTTTAGGGTTAGGGTTTTAGGGTTAGGGTTTTAGGGTTAGGGTTTTAGGGTTAGGGTTTTAGGGTTAGGGTTTTAGGGTTAGGGTTTTAGGGTTAGGGTTTTAGGGTTAGGGTTTTAGGGTTAGGGTTTTAGGGTTAGGGTTTTAGGGTTAGGGTTTTAGGGTTAGGGTTTTAGGGTTAGGGTTTTAGGGTTAGGGTTTTAGGGTTAGGGTTTTAGGGTTAGGGTTTTAGGGTTAGGGTTTTAGGGTTAGGGTTTTAGGGTTAGGGTTTTAGGGTTAGGGTTTTAGGGTTAGGGTTTTAGGGTTAGGGTTTTAGGGTTAGGGTTTTAGGGTTAGGGTTTTAGGGTTAGGGTTTTAGGGTTAGGGTTTTAGGGTTAGGGTTTTAGGGTTAGGGTTTTAGGGTTAGGGTTTTAGGGTTAGGGTTTTAGGGTTAGGGTTTTAGGGTTAGGGTTTTAGGGTTAGGGTTTTAGGGTTAGGGTTTTAGGGTTAGGGTTTTAGGGTTAGGGTTTTAGGGTTAGGGTTTTAGGGTTAGGGTTTTAGGGTTAGGGTTTTAGGGTTAGGGTTTTAGGGTTAGGGTTTTAGGGTTAGGGTTTTAGGGTTAGGGTTTTAGGGTTAGGGTTTTAGGGTTAGGGTTTTAGGGTTAGGGTTTTAGGGTTAGGGTTTTAGGGTTAGGGTTTTAGGGTTAGGGTTTTAGGGTTAGGGTTTTAGGGTTAGGGTTTTAGGGTTAGGGTTTTAGGGTTAGGGTTTTAGGGTTAGGGTTTTAGGGTTAGGGTTTTAGGGTTAGGGTTTTAGGGTTAGGGTTTTAGGGTTAGGGTTTTAGGGTTAGGGTTTTAGGGTTAGGGTTTTAGGGTTAGGGTTTTAGGGTTAGGGTTTTAGGGTTAGGGTTTTAGGGTTAGGGTTTTAGGGTTAGGGTTTTAGGGTTAGGGTTTTAGGGTTAGGGTTTTAGGGTTAGGGTTTTAGGGTTAGGGTTTTAGGGTTAGGGTTTTAGGGTTAGGGTTTTAGGGTTAGGGTTTTAGGGTTAGGGTTTTAGGGTTAGGGTTTTAGGGTTAGGGTTTTAGGGTTAGGGTTTTAGGGTTAGGGTTTTAGGGTTAGGGTTTTAGGGTTAGGGTTTTAGGGTTAGGGTTTTAGGGTTAGGGTTTTAGGGTTAGGGTTTTAGGGTTAGGGTTTTAGGGTTAGGGTTTTAGGGTTAGGGTTTTAGGGTTAGGGTTTTAGGGTTAGGGTTTTAGGGTTAGGGTTTTAGGGTTAGGGTTTTAGGGTTAGGGTTTTAGGGTTAGGGTTTTAGGGTTAGGGTTTTAGGGTTAGGGTTTTAGGGTTAGGGTTTTAGGGTTAGGGTTTTAGGGTTAGGGTTTTAGGGTTAGGGTTTTAGGGTTAGGGTTTTAGGGTTAGGGTTTTAGGGTTAGGGTTTTAGGGTTAGGGTTTTAGGGTTAGGGTTTTAGGGTTAGGGTTTTAGGGTTAGGGTTTTAGGGTTAGGGTTTTAGGGTTAGGGTTTTAGGGTTAGGGTTTTAGGGTTAGGGTTTTAGGGTTAGGGTTTTAGGGTTAGGGTTTTAGGGTTAGGGTTTTAGGGTTAGGGTTTTAGGGTTAGGGTTTTAGGGTTAGGGTTTTAGGGTTAGGGTTTTAGGGTTAGGGTTTTAGGGTTAGGGTTTTAGGGTTAGGGTTTTAGGGTTAGGGTTTTAGGGTTAGGGTTTTAGGGTTAGGGTTTTAGGGTTAGGGTTTTAGGGTTAGGGTTTTAGGGTTAGGGTTTTAGGGTTAGGGTTTTAGGGTTAGGGTTTTAGGGTTAGGGTTTTAGGGTTAGGGTTTTAGGGTTAGGGTTTTAGGGTTAGGGTTTTAGGGTTAGGGTTTTAGGGTTAGGGTTTTAGGGTTAGGGTTTTAGGGTTAGGGTTTTAGGGTTAGGGTTTTAGGGTTAGGGTTTTAGGGTTAGGGTTTTAGGGTTAGGGTTTTAGGGTTAGGGTTTTAGGGTTAGGGTTTTAGGGTTAGGGTTTTAGGGTTAGGGTTTTAGGGTTAGGGTTTTAGGGTTAGGGTTTTAGGGTTAGGGTTTTAGGGTTAGGGTTTTAGGGTTAGGGTTTTAGGGTTAGGGTTTTAGGGTTAGGGTTTTAGGGTTAGGGTTTTAGGGTTAGGGTTTTAGGGTTAGGGTTTTAGGGTTAGGGTTTTAGGGTTAGGGTTTTAGGGTTAGGGTTTTAGGGTTAGGGTTTTAGGGTTAGGGTTTTAGGGTTAGGGTTTTAGGGTTAGGGTTTTAGGGTTAGGGTTTTAGGGTTAGGGTTTTAGGGTTAGGGTTTTAGGGTTAGGGTTTTAGGGTTAGGGTTTTAGGGTTAGGGTTTTAGGGTTAGGGTTTTAGGGTTAGGGTTTTAGGGTTAGGGTTTTAGGGTTAGGGTTTTAGGGTTAGGGTTTTAGGGTTAGGGTTTTAGGGTTAGGGTTTTAGGGTTAGGGTTTTAGGGTTAGGGTTTTAGGGTTAGGGTTTTAGGGTTAGGGTTTTAGGGTTAGGGTTTTAGGGTTAGGGTTTTAGGGTTAGGGTTTTAGGGTTAGGGTTTTAGGGTTAGGGTTTTAGGGTTAGGGTTTTAGGGTTAGGGTTTTAGGGTTAGGGTTTTAGGGTTAGGGTTTTAGGGTTAGGGTTTTAGGGTTAGGGTTTTAGGGTTAGGGTTTTAGGGTTAGGGTTTTAGGGTTAGGGTTTTAGGGTTAGGGTTTTAGGGTTAGGGTTTTAGGGTTAGGGTTTTAGGGTTAGGGTTTTAGGGTTAGGGTTTTAGGGTTAGGGTTTTAGGGTTAGGGTTTTAGGGTTAGGGTTTTAGGGTTAGGGTTTTAGGGTTAGGGTTTTAGGGTTAGGGTTTTAGGGTTAGGGTTTTAGGGTTAGGGTTTTAGGGTTAGGGTTTTAGGGTTAGGGTTTTAGGGTTAGGGTTTTAGGGTTAGGGTTTTAGGGTTAGGGTTTTAGGGTTAGGGTTTTAGGGTTAGGGTTTTAGGGTTAGGGTTTTAGGGTTAGGGTTTTAGGGTTAGGGTTTTAGGGTTAGGGTTTTAGGGTTAGGGTTTTAGGGTTAGGGTTTTAGGGTTAGGGTTTTAGGGTTAGGGTTTTAGGGTTAGGGTTTTAGGGTTAGGGTTTTAGGGTTAGGGTTTTAGGGTTAGGGTTTTAGGGTTAGGGTTTTAGGGTTAGGGTTTTAGGGTTAGGGTTTTAGGGTTAGGGTTTTAGGGTTAGGGTTTTAGGGTTAGGGTTTTAGGGTTAGGGTTTTAGGGTTAGGGTTTTAGGGTTAGGGTTTTAGGGTTAGGGTTTTAGGGTTAGGGTTTTAGGGTTAGGGTTTTAGGGTTAGGGTTTTAGGGTTAGGGTTTTAGGGTTAGGGTTTTAGGGTTAGGGTTTTAGGGTTAGGGTTTTAGGGTTAGGGTTTTAGGGTTAGGGTTTTAGGGTTAGGGTTTTAGGGTTAGGGTTTTAGGGTTAGGGTTTTAGGGTTAGGGTTTTAGGGTTAGGGTTTTAGGGTTAGGGTTTTAGGGTTAGGGTTTTAGGGTTAGGGTTTTAGGGTTAGGGTTTTAGGGTTAGGGTTTTAGGGTTAGGGTTTTAGGGTTAGGGTTTTAGGGTTAGGGTTTTAGGGTTAGGGTTTTAGGGTTAGGGTTTTAGGGTTAGGGTTTTAGGGTTAGGGTTTTAGGGTTAGGGTTTTAGGGTTAGGGTTTTAGGGTTAGGGTTTTAGGGTTAGGGTTTTAGGGTTAGGGTTTTAGGGTTAGGGTTTTAGGGTTAGGGTTTTAGGGTTAGGGTTTTAGGGTTAGGGTTTTAGGGTTAGGGTTTTAGGGTTAGGGTTTTAGGGTTAGGGTTTTAGGGTTAGGGTTTTAGGGTTAGGGTTTTAGGGTTAGGGTTTTAGGGTTAGGGTTTTAGGGTTAGGGTTTTAGGGTTAGGGTTTTAGGGTTAGGGTTTTAGGGTTAGGGTTTTAGGGTTAGGGTTTTAGGGTTAGGGTTTTAGGGTTAGGGTTTTAGGGTTAGGGTTTTAGGGTTAGGGTTTTAGGGTTAGGGTTTTAGGGTTAGGGTTTTAGGGTTAGGGTTTTAGGGTTAGGGTTTTAGGGTTAGGGTTTTAGGGTTAGGGTTTTAGGGTTAGGGTTTTAGGGTTAGGGTTTTAGGGTTAGGGTTTTAGGGTTAGGGTTTTAGGGTTAGGGTTTTAGGGTTAGGGTTTTAGGGTTAGGGTTTTAGGGTTAGGGTTTTAGGGTTAGGGTTTTAGGGTTAGGGTTTTAGGGTTAGGGTTTTAGGGTTAGGGTTTTAGGGTTAGGGTTTTAGGGTTAGGGTTTTAGGGTTAGGGTTTTAGGGTTAGGGTTTTAGGGTTAGGGTTTTAGGGTTAGGGTTTTAGGGTTAGGGTTTTAGGGTTAGGGTTTTAGGGTTAGGGTTTTAGGGTTAGGGTTTTAGGGTTAGGGTTTTAGGGTTAGGGTTTTAGGGTTAGGGTTTTAGGGTTAGGGTTTTAGGGTTAGGGTTTTAGGGTTAGGGTTTTAGGGTTAGGGTTTTAGGGTTAGGGTTTTAGGGTTAGGGTTTTAGGGTTAGGGTTTTAGGGTTAGGGTTTTAGGGTTAGGGTTTTAGGGTTAGGGTTTTAGGGTTAGGGTTTTAGGGTTAGGGTTTTAGGGTTAGGGTTTTAGGGTTAGGGTTTTAGGGTTAGGGTTTTAGGGTTAGGGTTTTAGGGTTAGGGTTTTAGGGTTAGGGTTTTAGGGTTAGGGTTTTAGGGTTAGGGTTTTAGGGTTAGGGTTTTAGGGTTAGGGTTTTAGGGCCAGGGTTTTAGGGCCAGGGTTTTAGGGCCAGGGTTTTAGGGCCAGGGTTTTAGGGCCAGGGTTTTAGGGCCAGGGTTTTAGGGCCAGGGTTTTAGGGCCAGGGTTTTAGGGCCAGGGTTTTAGGGCCAGGGTTTTAGGGCCAGGGTTTTAGGGCCAGGGTTTTAGGGCCAGGGTTTTAGGGCCAGGGTTTTAGGGCCAGGGTTTTAGGGCCAGGGTTTTAGGGCCAGGGTTTTAGGGCCAGGGTTTTAGGGCCAGGGTTTTAGGGCCAGGGTTTTAGGGCCAGGGTTTTAGGGCCAGGGTTTTAGGGCCAGGGTTTTAGGGCCAGGGTTTTAGGGCCAGGGTTTTAGGGCCAGGGTTTTAGGGCCAGGGTTTTAGGGCCAGGGTTTTAGGGCCAGGGTTTTAGGGCCAGGGTTTTAGGGCCAGGGTTTTAGGGCCAGGGTTTTAGGGCCAGGGTTTTAGGGCCAGGGTTTTAGGGCCAGGGTTTTAGGGCCAGGGTTTTAGGGCCAGGGTTTTAGGGCCAGGGTTTTAGGGCCAGGGTTTTAGGGCCAGGGTTTTAGGGCCAGGGTTTTAGGGCCAGGGTTTTAGGGCCAGGGTTTTAGGGCCAGGGTTTTAGGGCCAGGGTTTTAGGGCCAGGGTTTTAGGGCCAGGGTTTTAGGGCCAGGGTTTTAGGGCCAGGGTTTTAGGGCCAGGGTTTTAGGGCCAGGGTTTTAGGGCCAGGGTTTTAGGGCCAGGGTTTTAGGGCCAGGGTTTTAGGGCCAGGGTTTTAGGGCCAGGGTTTTAGGGCCAGGGTTTTAGGGCCAGGGTTTTAGGGCCAGGGTTTTAGGGCCAGGGTTTTAGGGCCAGGGTTTTAGGGCCAGGGTTTTAGGGCCAGGGTTTTAGGGCCAGGGTTTTAGGGCCAGGGTTTTAGGGCCAGGGTTTTAGGGCCAGGGTTTTAGGGCCAGGGTTTTAGGGCCAGGGTTTTAGGGCCAGGGTTTTAGGGCCAGGGTTTTAGGGCCAGGGTTTTAGGGCCAGGGTTTTAGGGCCAGGGTTTTAGGGCCAGGGTTTTAGGGCCAGGGTTTTAGGGCCAGGGTTTTAGGGCCAGGGTTTTAGGGCCAGGGTTTTAGGGCCAGGGTTTTAGGGCCAGGGTTTTAGGGCCAGGGTTTTAGGGCCAGGGTTTTAGGGCCAGGGTTTTAGGGCCAGGGTTTTAGGGCCAGGGTTTTAGGGCCAGGGTTTTAGGGCCAGGGTTTTAGGGCCAGGGTTTTAGGGCCAGGGTTTTAGGGCCAGGGTTTTAGGGCCAGGGTTTTAGGGCCAGGGTTTTAGGGCCAGGGTTTTAGGGCCAGGGTTTTAGGGCCAGGGTTTTAGGGCCAGGGTTTTAGGGCCAGGGTTTTAGGGCCAGGGTTTTAGGGCCAGGGTTTTAGGGCCAGGGTTTTAGGGCCAGGGTTTTAGGGCCAGGGTTTTAGGGCCAGGGTTTTAGGGCCAGGGTTTTAGGGCCAGGGTTTTAGGGCCAGGGTTTTAGGGCCAGGGTTTTAGGGCCAGGGTTTTAGGGCCAGGGTTTTAGGGCCAGGGTTTTAGGGCCAGGGTTTTAGGGCCAGGGTTTTAGGGCCAGGGTTTTAGGGCCAGGGTTTTAGGGCCAGGGTTTTAGGGCCAGGGTTTTAGGGCCAGGGTTTTAGGGCCAGGGTTTTAGGGCCAGGGTTTTAGGGCCAGGGTTTTAGGGCCAGGGTTTTAGGGCCAGGGTTTTAGGGCCAGGGTTTTAGGGCCAGGGTTTTAGGGCCAGGGTTTTAGGGCCAGGGTTTTAGGGCCAGGGTTTTAGGGCCAGGGTTTTAGGGCCAGGGTTTTAGGGCCAGGGTTTTAGGGCCAGGGTTTTAGGGCCAGGGTTTTAGGGCCAGGGTTTTAGGGCCAGGGTTTTAGGGCCAGGGTTTTAGGGCCAGGGTTTTAGGGCCAGGGTTTTAGGGCCAGGGTTTTAGGGCCAGGGTTTTAGGGCCAGGGTTTTAGGGCCAGGGTTTTAGGGCCAGGGTTTTAGGGCCAGGGTTTTAGGGCCAGGGTTTTAGGGCCAGGGTTTTAGGGCCAGGGTTTTAGGGCCAGGGTTTTAGGGCCAGGGTTTTAGGGCCAGGGTTTTAGGGCCAGGGTTTTAGGGCCAGGGTTTTAGGGCCAGGGTTTTAGGGCCAGGGTTTTAGGGCCAGGGTTTTAGGGCCAGGGTTTTAGGGCCAGGGTTTTAGGGCCAGGGTTTTAGGGCCAGGGTTTTAGGGCCAGGGTTTTAGGGCCAGGGTTTTAGGGCCAGGGTTTTAGGGCCAGGGTTTTAGGGCCAGGGTTTTAGGGCCAGGGTTTTAGGGCCAGGGTTTTAGGGCCAGGGTTTTAGGGCCAGGGTTTTAGGGCCAGGGTTTTAGGGCCAGGGTTTTAGGGCCAGGGTTTTAGGGCCAGGGTTTTAGGGCCAGGGTTTTAGGGCCAGGGTTTTAGGGCCAGGGTTTTAGGGCCAGGGTTTTAGGGCCAGGGTTTTAGGGCCAGGGTTTTAGGGCCAGGGTTTTAGGGCCAGGGTTTTAGGGCCAGGGTTTTAGGGCCAGGGTTTTAGGGCCAGGGTTTTAGGGCCAGGGTTTTAGGGCCAGGGTTTTAGGGCCAGGGTTTTAGGGCCAGGGTTTTAGGGCCAGGGTTTTAGGGCCAGGGTTTTAGGGCCAGGGTTTTAGGGCCAGGGTTTTAGGGCCAGGGTTTTAGGGCCAGGGTTTTAGGGCCAGGGTTTTAGGGCCAGGGTTTTAGGGCCAGGGTTTTAGGGCCAGGGTTTTAGGGCCAGGGTTTTAGGGCCAGGGTTTTAGGGCCAGGGTTTTAGGGCCAGGGTTTTAGGGCCAGGGTTTTAGGGCCAGGGTTTTAGGGCCAGGGTTTTAGGGCCAGGGTTTTAGGGCCAGGGTTTTAGGGCCAGGGTTTTAGGGCCAGGGTTTTAGGGCCAGGGTTTTAGGGCCAGGGTTTTAGGGCCAGGGTTTTAGGGCCAGGGTTTTAGGGCCAGGGTTTTAGGGCCAGGGTTTTAGGGCCAGGGTTTTAGGGCCAGGGTTTTAGGGCCAGGGTTTTAGGGCCAGGGTTTTAGGGCCAGGGTTTTAGGGCCAGGGTTTTAGGGCCAGGGTTTTAGGGCCAGGGTTTTAGGGCCAGGGTTTTAGGGCCAGGGTTTTAGGGCCAGGGTTTTAGGGCCAGGGTTTTAGGGCCAGGGTTTTAGGGCCAGGGTTTTAGGGCCAGGGTTTTAGGGCCAGGGTTTTAGGGCCAGGGTTTTAGGGCCAGGGTTTTAGGGCCAGGGTTTTAGGGCCAGGGTTTTAGGGCCAGGGTTTTAGGGCCAGGGTTTTAGGGCCAGGGTTTTAGGGCCAGGGTTTTAGGGCCAGGGTTTTAGGGCCAGGGTTTTAGGGCCAGGGTTTTAGGGCCAGGGTTTTAGGGCCAGGGTTTTAGGGCCAGGGTTTTAGGGCCAGGGTTTTAGGGCCAGGGTTTCAGGGCCAGGGTTTCAGGGCCAGGGTTTCAGGGCCAGGGTTTCAGGGCCAGGGTTTCAGGGCCAGGGTTTCAGGGCCAGGGTTTCAGGGCCAGGGTTTCAGGGCCAGGGTTTCAGGGCCAGGGTTTCAGGGCCAGGGTTTCAGGGCCAGGGTTTCAGGGCCAGGGTTTCAGGGCCAGGGTTTCAGGGCCAGGGTTTCAGGGCCAGGGTTTCAGGGCCAGGGTTTCAGGGCCAGGGTTTCAGGGCCAGGGTTTCAGGGCCAGGGTTTCAGGGCCAGGGTTTCAGGGCCAGGGTTTCAGGGCCAGGGTTTCAGGGCCAGGGTTTCAGGGCCAGGGTTTCAGGGCCAGGGTTTCAGGGCCAGGGTTTCAGGGCCAGGGTTTCAGGGCCAGGGTTTCAGGGCCAGGGTTTCAGGGCCAGGGTTTCAGGGCCAGGGTTTCAGGGCCAGGGTTTCAGGGCCAGGGTTTCAGGGCCAGGGTTTCAGGGCCAGGGTTTCAGGGCCAGGGTTTCAGGGCCAGGGTTTCAGGGCCAGGGTTTCAGGGCCAGGGTTTCAGGGCCAGGGTTTCAGGGCCAGGGTTTCAGGGCCAGGGTTTCAGGGCCAGGGTTTCAGGGCCAGGGTTTCAGGGCCAGGGTTTCAGGGCCAGGGTTTCAGGGCCAGGGTTTCAGGGCCAGGGTTTCAGGGCCAGGGTTTCAGGGCCAGGGTTTCAGGGCCAGGGTTTCAGGGCCAGGGTTTCAGGGCCAGGGTTTCAGGGCCAGGGTTTCAGGGCCAGGGTTTCAGGGCCAGGGTTTCAGGGCCAGGGTTTCAGGGCCAGGGTTTCAGGGCCAGGGTTTCAGGGCCAGGGTTTCAGGGCCAGGGTTTCAGGGCCAGGGTTTCAGGGCCAGGGTTTCAGGGCCAGGGTTTCAGGGCCAGGGTTTCAGGGCCAGGGTTTCAGGGCCAGGGTTTCAGGGCCAGGGTTTCAGGGCCAGGGTTTCAGGGCCAGGGTTTCAGGGCCAGGGTTTCAGGGCCAGGGTTTCAGGGCCAGGGTTTCAGGGCCAGGGTTTCAGGGCCAGGGTTTCAGGGCCAGGGTTTCAGGGCCAGGGTTTCAGGGCCAGGGCTTCAGGGCCAGGGCTTCAGGGCCAGGGCTTCAGGGCCAGGGCTTCAGGGCCAGGGCTTCAGGGCCAGGGCTTCAGGGCCAGGGCTTCAGGGCCAGGGCTTCAGGGCCAGGGCTTCAGGGCCAGGGCTTCAGGGCCAGGGCTTCAGGGCCAGGGCTTCAGGGCCAGGGCTTCAGGGCCAGGGCTTCAGGGCCAGGGCTTCAGGGCCAGGGCTTCAGGGCCAGGGCTTCAGGGCCAGGGCTTCAGGGCCAGGGCTTCAGGGCCAGGGCTTCAGGGCCAGGGCTTCAGGGCCAGGGCTTCAGGGCCAGGGCTTCAGGGCCAGGGCTTCAGGGCCAGGGCTTCAGGGCCAGGGCTTCAGGGCCAGGGCTTCAGGGCCAGGGCTTCAGGGCCAGGGCTTCAGGGCCAGGGCTTCAGGGCCAGGGCTTCAGGGCCAGGGCTTCAGGGCCAGGGCTTCAGGGCCAGGGCTTCAGGGCCAGGGCTTCAGGGCCAGGGCTTCAGGGCCAGGGCTTCAGGGCCAGGGCTTCAGGGCCAGGGCTTCAGGGCCAGGGCCAGGGTTAGGGCCAGGGTTAGGGCCAGGGTTAGGGTTAGGGTTAGGGTTAGGGTTAGGGTTAGGGCCAGGGTTAGGGCCAGGGTTAGGGCCAGGGTTAGGGCCAGGGTTAGGGCCAGGGTTAGGGTTAGGGTTAGGGTTAGGGTTAGGGTTAGGGTTAGGGTTAGGGTTAGGGTTAGGGTTAGGGTTAGGGTTAGGGTTAGGGTTAGGGTTAGGGTTAGGGTTAGGGTTAGGGTTAGGGTTAGGGTTAGGGTTAGGGTTAGGGTTAGGGTTAGGGTTAGGGTTAGGGTTAGGGTTAGGGTTAGGGTTAGGGTTAGGGTTAGGGTTAGGGTTAGGGTTAGGGTTAGGGTTAGGGTTAGGGTTAGGGTTAGGGTTAGGGTTAGGGTTAGGGTTAGGGTTAGGGTTAGGGTTAGGGTTAGGGTTAGGGTTAGGGTTAGGGTTAGGGTTAGGGTTAGGGTTAGGGTTAGGGTTAGGGTTAGGGTTAGGGTTAGGGTTAGGGTTAGGGTTAGGGTTAGGGTTAGGGTTAGGGTTAGGGTTAGGGTTAGGGTTAGGGTTAGGGTTAGGGTTAGGGTTAGGGTTAGGGTTAGGGTTAGGGTTAGGGTTAGGGTTAGGGTTAGGGTTAGGGTTAGGGTTAGGGTTAGGGTTAGGGTTAGGGTTAGGGTTAGGGTTAGGGTTAGGGTTAGGGTTAGGGTTAGGGTTAGGGTTAGGGTTAGGGTTAGGGTTAGGGTTAGGGTTAGGGTTAGGGTTAGGGTTAGGGTTAGGGTTAGGGTTAGGGTTAGGGTTAGGGTTAGGGTTAGGGTTAGGGTTAGGGTTAGGGTTAGGGTTAGGGTTAGGGTTAGGGTTAGGGTTAGGGTTAGGGTTAGGGTTAGGGTTAGGGTTAGGGTTAGGGTTAGGGTTAGGGTTAGGGTTAGGGTTAGGGTTAGGGTTAGGGTTAGGGTTAGGGTTAGGGTTAGGGTTAGGGTTAGGGTTAGGGTTAGGGTTAGGGTTAGGGTTAGGGTTAGGGTTAGGGTTAGGGTTAGGGTTAGGGTTAGGGTTAGGGTTAGGGTTAGGGTTAGGGTTAGGGTTAGGGTTAGGGTTAGGGTTAGGGTTAGGGTTAGGGTTAGGGTTAGGGTTAGGGTTAGGGTTAGGGTTAGGGTTAGGGTTAGGGTTAGGGTTAGGGTTAGGGTTAGGGTTAGGGTTAGGGTTAGGGTTAGGGTTAGGGTTAGGGTTAGGGTTAGGGTTAGGGTTAGGGTTAGGGTTAGGGTTAGGGTTAGGGTTAGGGTTAGGGTTAGGGTTAGGGTTAGGGTTAGGGTTAGGGTTAGGGTTAGGGTTAGGGTTAGGGTTAGGGTTAGGGTTAGGGTTAGGGTTAGGGTTAGGGTTAGGGTTAGGGTTAGGGTTAGGGTTAGGGTTAGGGTTAGGGTTAGGGTTAGGGTTAGGGTTAGGGTTAGGGTTAGGGTTAGGGTTAGGGTTAGGGTTAGGGTTAGGGTTAGGGTTAGGGTTAGGGTTAGGGTTAGGGTTAGGGTTAGGGTTAGGGTTAGGGTTAGGGTTAGGGTTAGGGTTAGGGTTAGGGTTAGGGTTAGGGTTAGGGTTAGGGTTAGGGTTAGGGTTAGGGTTAGGGTTAGGGTTAGGGTTAGGGTTAGGGTTAGGGTTAGGGTTAGGGTTAGGGTTAGGGTTAGGGTTAGGGTTAGGGTTAGGGTTAGGGTTAGGGTTAGGGTTAGGGTTAGGGTTAGGGTTAGGGTTAGGGTTAGGGTTAGGGTTAGGGTTAGGGTTAGGGTTAGGGTTAGGGTTAGGGTTAGGGTTAGGGTTAGGGTTAGGGTTAGGGTTAGGGTTAGGGTTAGGGTTAGGGTTAGGGTTAGGGTTAGGGTTAGGGTTAGGGTTAGGGTTAGGGTTAGGGTTAGGGTTAGGGTTAGGGTTAGGGTTAGGGTTAGGGTTAGGGTTAGGGTTAGGGTTAGGGTTAGGGTTAGGGTTAGGGTTAGGGTTAGGGTTAGGGTTAGGGTTAGGGTTAGGGTTAGGGTTAGGGTTAGGGTTAGGGTTAGGGTTAGGGTTAGGGTTAGGGTTAGGGTTAGGGTTAGGGTTAGGGTTAGGGTTAGGGTTAGGGTTAGGGTTAGGGTTAGGGTTAGGGTTAGGGTTAGGGTTAGGGTTAGGGTTAGGGTTAGGGTTAGGGTTAGGGTTAGGGTTAGGGTTAGGGTTAGGGTTAGGGTTAGGGTTAGGGTTAGGGTTAGGGTTAGGGTTAGGGTTAGGGTTAGGGTTAGGGTTAGGGTTAGGGTTAGGGTTAGGGTTAGGGTTAGGGTTAGGGTTAGGGTTAGGGTTAGGGTTAGGGTTAGGGTTAGGGTTAGGGTTAGGGTTAGGGTTAGGGTTAGGGTTAGGGTTAGGGTTAGGGTTAGGGTTAGGGTTAGGGTTAGGGTTAGGGTTAGGGTTAGGGTTAGGGTTAGGGTTAGGGTTAGGGTTAGGGTTAGGGTTAGGGTTAGGGTTAGGGTTAGGGTTAGGGTTAGGGTTAGGGTTAGGGTTAGGGTTAGGGTTAGGGTTAGGGTTAGGGTTAGGGTTAGGGTTAGGGTTAGGGTTAGGGTTAGGGTTAGGGTTAGGGTTAGGGTTAGGGTTAGGGTTAGGGTTAGGGTTAGGGTTAGGGTTAGGGTTAGGGTTAGGGTTAGGGTTAGGGTTAGGGTTAGGGTTAGGGTTAGGGTTAGGGTTAGGGTTAGGGTTAGGGTTAGGGTTAGGGTTAGGGTTAGGGTTAGGGTTAGGGTTAGGGTTAGGGTTAGGGTTAGGGTTAGGGTTAGGGTTAGGGTTAGGGTTAGGGTTAGGGTTAGGGTTAGGGTTAGGGTTAGGGTTAGGGTTAGGGTTAGGGTTAGGGTTAGGGTTAGGGTTAGGGTTAGGGTTAGGGTTAGGGTTAGGGTTAGGGTTAGGGTTAGGGTTAGGGTTAGGGTTAGGGTTAGGGTTAGGGTTAGGGTTAGGGTTAGGGTTAGGGTTAGGGTTAGGGTTAGGGTTAGGGTTAGGGTTAGGGTTAGGGTTAGGGTTAGGGTTAGGGTTAGGGTTAGGGTTAGGGTTAGGGTTAGGGTTAGGGTTAGGGTTAGGGTTAGGGTTAGGGTTAGGGTTAGGGTTAGGGTTAGGGTTAGGGTTAGGGTTAGGGTTAGGGTTAGGGTTAGGGTTAGGGTTAGGGTTAGGGTTAGGGTTAGGGTTAGGGTTAGGGTTAGGGTTAGGGTTAGGGTTAGGGTTAGGGTTAGGGTTAGGGTTAGGGTTAGGGTTAGGGTTAGGGTTAGGGTTAGGGTTAGGGTTAGGGTTAGGGTTAGGGTTAGGGTTAGGGTTAGGGTTAGGGTTAGGGTTAGGGTTAGGGTTAGGGTTAGGGTTAGGGTTAGGGTTAGGGTTAGGGTTAGGGTTAGGGTTAGGGTTAGGGTTAGGGTTAGGGTTAGGGTTAGGGTTAGGGTTAGGGTTAGGGTTAGGGTTAGGGTTAGGGTTAGGGTTAGGGTTAGGGTTAGGGTTAGGGTTAGGGTTAGGGTTAGGGTTAGGGTTAGGGTTAGGGTTAGGGTTAGGGTTAGGGTTAGGGTTAGGGTTAGGGTTAGGGTTAGGGTTAGGGTTAGGGTTAGGGTTAGGGTTAGGGTTAGGGTTAGGGTTAGGGTTAGGGTTAGGGTTAGGGTTAGGGTTAGGGTTAGGGTTAGGGTTAGGGTTAGGGTTAGGGTTAGGGTTAGGGTTAGGGTTAGGGTTAGGGTTAGGGTTAGGGTTAGGGTTAGGGTTAGGGTTAGGGTTAGGGTTAGGGTTAGGGTTAGGGTTAGGGTTAGGGTTAGGGTTAGGGTTAGGGTTAGGGTTAGGGTTAGGGTTAGGGTTAGGGTTAGGGTTAGGGTTAGGGTTAGGGTTAGGGTTAGGGTTAGGGTTAGGGTTAGGGTTAGGGTTAGGGTTAGGGTTAGGGTTAGGGTTAGGGTTAGGGTTAGGGTTAGGGTTAGGGTTAGGGTTAGGGTTAGGGTTAGGGTTAGGGTTAGGGTTAGGGTTAGGGTTAGGGTTAGGGTTAGGGTTAGGGTTAGGGTTAGGGTTAGGGTTAGGGTTAGGGTTAGGGTTAGGGTTAGGGTTAGGGTTAGGGTTAGGGTTAGGGTTAGGGTTAGGGTTAGGGTTAGGGTTAGGGTTAGGGTTAGGGTTAGGGTTAGGGTTAGGGTTAGGGTTAGGGTTAGGGTTAGGGTTAGGGTTAGGGTTAGGGTTAGGGTTAGGGTTAGGGTTAGGGTTAGGGTTAGGGTTAGGGTTAGGGTTAGGGTTAGGGTTAGGGTTAGGGTTAGGGTTAGGGTTAGGGTTAGGGTTAGGGTTAGGGTTAGGGTTAGGGTTAGGGTTAGGGTTAGGGTTAGGGTTAGGGTTAGGGTTAGGGTTAGGGTTAGGGTTAGGGTTAGGGTTAGGGTTAGGGTTAGGGTTAGGGTTAGGGTTAGGGTTAGGGTTAGGGTTAGGGTTAGGGTTAGGGTTAGGGTTAGGGTTAGGGTTAGGGTTAGGGTTAGGGTTAGGGTTAGGGTTAGGGTTAGGGTTAGGGTTAGGGTTAGGGTTAGGGTTAGGGTTAGGGTTAGGGTTAGGGTTAGGGTTAGGGTTAGGGTTAGGGTTAGGGTTAGGGTTAGGGTTAGGGTTAGGGTTAGGGTTAGGGTTAGGGTTAGGGTTAGGGTTAGGGTTAGGGTTAGGGTTAGGGTTAGGGTTAGGGTTAGGGTTAGGGTTAGGGTTAGGGTTAGGGTTAGGGTTAGGGTTAGGGTTAGGGTTAGGGTTAGGGTTAGGGTTAGGGTTAGGGTTAGGGTTAGGGTTAGGGTTAGGGTTAGGGTTAGGGTTAGGGTTAGGGTTAGGGTTAGGGTTAGGGTTAGGGTTAGGGTTAGGGTTAGGGTTAGGGTTAGGGTTAGGGTTAGGGTTAGGGTTAGGGTTAGGGTTAGGGTTAGGGTTAGGGTTAGGGTTAGGGTTAGGGTTAGGGTTAGGGTTAGGGTTAGGGTTAGGGTTAGGGTTAGGGTTAGGGTTAGGGTTAGGGTTAGGGTTAGGGTTAGGGTTAGGGTTAGGGTTAGGGTTAGGGTTAGGGTTAGGGTTAGGGTTAGGGTTAGGGTTAGGGTTAGGGTTAGGGTTAGGGTTAGGGTTAGGGTTAGGGTTAGGGTTAGGGTTAGGGTTAGGGTTAGGGTTAGGGTTAGGGTTAGGGTTAGGGTTAGGGTTAGGGTTAGGGTTAGGGTTAGGGTTAGGGTTAGGGTTAGGGTTAGGGTTAGGGTTAGGGTTAGGGTTAGGGTTAGGGTTAGGGTTAGGGTTAGGGTTAGGGTTAGGGTTAGGGTTAGGGTTAGGGTTAGGGTTAGGGTTAGGGTTAGGGTTAGGGTTAGGGTTAGGGTTAGGGTTAGGGTTAGGGTTAGGGTTAGGGTTAGGGTTAGGGTTAGGGTTAGGGTTAGGGTTAGGGTTAGGGTTAGGGTTAGGGTTAGGGTTAGGGTTAGGGTTAGGGTTAGGGTTAGGGTTAGGGTTAGGGTTAGGGTTAGGGTTAGGGTTAGGGTTAGGGTTAGGGTTAGGGTTAGGGTTAGGGTTAGGGTTAGGGTTAGGGTTAGGGTTAGGGTTAGGGTTAGGGTTAGGGTTAGGGTTAGGGTTAGGGTTAGGGTTAGGGTTAGGGTTAGGGTTAGGGTTAGGGTTAGGGTTAGGGTTAGGGTTAGGGTTAGGGTTAGGGTTAGGGTTAGGGTTAGGGTTAGGGTTAGGGTTAGGGTTAGGGTTAGGGTTAGGGTTAGGGTTAGGGTTAGGGTTAGGGTTAGGGTTAGGGTTAGGGTTAGGGTTAGGGTTAGGGTTAGGGTTAGGGTTAGGGTTAGGGTTAGGGTTAGGGTTAGGGTTAGGGTTAGGGTTAGGGTTAGGGTTAGGGTTAGGGTTAGGGTTAGGGTTAGGGTTAGGGTTAGGGTTAGGGTTAGGGTTAGGGTTAGGGTTAGGGTTAGGGTTAGGGTTAGGGTTAGGGTTAGGGTTAGGGTTAGGGTTAGGGTTAGGGTTAGGGTTAGGGTTAGGGTTAGGGTTAGGGTTAGGGTTAGGGTTAGGGTTAGGGTTAGGGTTAGGGTTAGGGTTAGGGTTAGGGTTAGGGTTAGGGTTAGGGTTAGGGTTAGGGTTAGGGTTAGGGTTAGGGTTAGGGTTAGGGTTAGGGTTAGGGTTAGGGTTAGGGTTAGGGTTAGGGTTAGGGTTAGGGTTAGGGTTAGGGTTAGGGTTAGGGTTAGGGTTAGGGTTAGGGTTAGGGTTAGGGTTAGGGTTAGGGTTAGGGTTAGGGTTAGGGTTAGGGTTAGGGTTAGGGTTAGGGTTAGGGTTAGGGTTAGGGTTAGGGTTAGGGTTAGGGTTAGGGTTAGGGTTAGGGTTAGGGTTAGGGTTAGGGTTAGGGTTAGGGTTAGGGTTAGGGTTAGGGTTAGGGTTAGGGTTAGGGTTAGGGTTAGGGTTAGGGTTAGGGTTAGGGTTAGGGTTAGGGTTAGGGTTAGGGTTAGGGTTAGGGTTAGGGTTAGGGTTAGGGTTAGGGTTAGGGTTAGGGTTAGGGTTAGGGTTAGGGTTAGGGTTAGGGTTAGGGTTAGGGTTAGGGTTAGGGTTAGGGTTAGGGTTAGGGTTAGGGTTAGGGTTAGGGTTAGGGTTAGGGTTAGGGTTAGGGTTAGGGTTAGGGTTAGGGTTAGGGTTAGGGTTAGGGTTAGGGTTAGGGTTAGGGTTAGGGTTAGGGTTAGGGTTAGGGTTAGGGTTAGGGTTAGGGTTAGGGTTAGGGTTAGGGTTAGGGTTAGGGTTAGGGTTAGGGTTAGGGTTAGGGTTAGGGTTAGGGTTAGGGTTAGGGTTAGGGTTAGGGTTAGGGTTAGGGTTAGGGTTAGGGTTAGGGTTAGGGTTAGGGTTAGGGTTAGGGTTAGGGTTAGGGTTAGGGTTAGGGTTAGGGTTAGGGTTAGGGTTAGGGTTAGGGTTAGGGTTAGGGTTAGGGTTA
The DNA here is from genome assembly GCF_057233095.1 of Heloderma suspectum. Classification (NCBI taxonomy): domain Eukaryota; kingdom Metazoa; phylum Chordata; class Lepidosauria; order Squamata; family Helodermatidae; genus Heloderma; species Heloderma suspectum. The sequence continues at coordinate 241,071 of NC_139473.1, read as the reverse complement.
GGGTTAGGGTTAGGGTTAGGGTTAGGGTTAGGGTTAGGGTTAGGGTTAGGGTTAGGGTTAGGGTTAGGGTTAGGGTTAGGGTTAGGGTTAGGGTTAGGGTTAGGGTTAGGGTTAGGGTTAGGGTTAGGGTTAGGGTTAGGGTTAGGGTTAGGGTTAGGGTTAGGGTTAGGGTTAGGGTTAGGGTTAGGGTTAGGGTTAGGGTTAGGGTTAGGGTTAGGGTTAGGGTTAGGGTTAGGGTTAGGGTTAGGGTTAGGGTTAGGGTTAGGGTTAGGGTTAGGGTTAGGGTTAGGGTTAGGGTTAGGGTTAGGGTTAGGGTTAGGGTTAGGGTTAGGGTTAGGGTTAGGGTTAGGGTTAGGGTTAGGGTTAGGGTTAGGGTTAGGGTTAGGGTTAGGGTTAGGGTTAGGGTTAGGGTTAGGGTTAGGGTTAGGGTTAGGGTTAGGGTTAGGGTTAGGGTTAGGGTTAGGGTTAGGGTTAGGGTTAGGGTTAGGGTTAGGGTTAGGGTTAGGGTTAGGGTTAGGGTTAGGGTTAGGGTTAGGGTTAGGGTTAGGGTTAGGGTTAGGGTTAGGGTTAGGGTTAGGGTTAGGGTTAGGGTTAGGGTTAGGGTTAGGGTTAGGGTTAGGGTTAGGGTTAGGGTTAGGGTTAGGGTTAGGGTTAGGGTTAGGGTTAGGGTTAGGGTTAGGGTTAGGGTTAGGGTTAGGGTTAGGGTTAGGGTTAGGGTTAGGGTTAGGGTTAGGGTTAGGGTTAGGGTTAGGGTTAGGGTTAGGGTTAGGGTTAGGGTTAGGGTTAGGGTTAGGGTTAGGGTTAGGGTTAGGGTTAGGGTTAGGGTTAGGGTTAGGGTTAGGGTTAGGGTTAGGGTTAGGGTTAGGGTTAGGGTTAGGGTTAGGGTTAGGGTTAGGGTTAGGGTTAGGGTTAGGGTTAGGGTTAGGGTTAGGGTTAGGGTTAGGGTTAGGGTTAGGGTTAGGGTTAGGGTTAGGGTTAGGGTTAGGGTTAGGGTTAGGGTTAGGGTTAGGGTTAGGGTTAGGGTTAGGGTTAGGGTTAGGGTTAGGGTTAGGGTTAGGGTTAGGGTTAGGGTTAGGGTTAGGGTTAGGGTTAGGGTTAGGGTTAGGGTTAGGGTTAGGGTTAGGGTTAGGGTTAGGGTTAGGGTTAGGGTTAGGGTTAGGGTTAGGGTTAGGGTTAGGGTTAGGGTTAGGGTTAGGGTTAGGGTTAGGGTTAGGGTTAGGGTTAGGGTTAGGGTTAGGGTTAGGGTTAGGGTTAGGGTTAGGGTTAGGGTTAGGGTTAGGGTTAGGGTTAGGGTTAGGGTTAGGGTTAGGGTTAGGGTTAGGGTTAGGGTTAGGGTTAGGGTTAGGGTTAGGGTTAGGGTTAGGGTTAGGGTTAGGGTTAGGGTTAGGGTTAGGGTTAGGGTTAGGGTTAGGGTTAGGGTTAGGGTTAGGGTTAGGGTTAGGGTTAGGGTTAGGGTTAGGGTTAGGGTTAGGGTTAGGGTTAGGGTTAGGGTTAGGGTTAGGGTTAGGGTTAGGGTTAGGGTTAGGGTTAGGGTTAGGGTTAGGGTTAGGGTTAGGGTTAGGGTTAGGGTTAGGGTTAGGGTTAGGGTTAGGGTTAGGGTTAGGGTTAGGGTTAGGGTTAGGGTTAGGGTTAGGGTTAGGGTTAGGGTTAGGGTTAGGGTTAGGGTTAGGGTTAGGGTTAGGGTTAGGGTTAGGGTTAGGGTTAGGGTTAGGGTTAGGGTTAGGGTTAGGGTTAGGGTTAGGGTTAGGGTTAGGGTTAGGGTTAGGGTTAGGGTTAGGGTTAGGGTTAGGGTTAGGGTTAGGGTTAGGGTTAGGGTTAGGGTTAGGGTTAGGGTTAGGGTTAGGGTTAGGGTTAGGGTTAGGGTTAGGGTTAGGGTTAGGGTTAGGGTTAGGGTTAGGGTTAGGGTTAGGGTTAGGGTTAGGGTTAGGGTTAGGGTTAGGGTTAGGGTTAGGGTTAGGGTTAGGGTTAGGGTTAGGGTTAGGGTTAGGGTTAGGGTTAGGGTTAGGGTTAGGGTTAGGGTTAGGGTTAGGGTTAGGGTTAGGGTTAGGGTTAGGGTTAGGGTTAGGGTTAGGGTTAGGGTTAGGGTTAGGGTTAGGGTTAGGGTTAGGGTTAGGGTTAGGGTTAGGGTTAGGGTTAGGGTTAGGGTTAGGGTTAGGGTTAGGGTTAGGGTTAGGGTTAGGGTTAGGGTTAGGGTTAGGGTTAGGGTTAGGGTTAGGGTTAGGGTTAGGGTTAGGGTTAGGGTTAGGGTTAGGGTTAGGGTTAGGGTTAGGGTTAGGGTTAGGGTTAGGGTTAGGGTTAGGGTTAGGGTTAGGGTTAGGGTTAGGGTTAGGGTTAGGGTTAGGGTTAGGGTTAGGGTTAGGGTTAGGGTTAGGGTTAGGGTTAGGGTTAGGGTTAGGGTTAGGGTTAGGGTTAGGGTTAGGGTTAGGGTTAGGGTTAGGGTTAGGGTTAGGGTTAGGGTTAGGGTTAGGGTTAGGGTTAGGGTTAGGGTTAGGGTTAGGGTTAGGGTTAGGGTTAGGGTTAGGGTTAGGGTTAGGGTTAGGGTTAGGGTTAGGGTTAGGGTTAGGGTTAGGGTTAGGGTTAGGGTTAGGGTTAGGGTTAGGGTTAGGGTTAGGGTTAGGGTTAGGGTTAGGGTTAGGGTTAGGGTTAGGGTTAGGGTTAGGGTTAGGGTTAGGGTTAGGGTTAGGGTTAGGGTTAGGGTTAGGGTTAGGGTTAGGGTTAGGGTTAGGGTTAGGGTTAGGGTTAGGGTTAGGGTTAGGGTTAGGGTTAGGGTTAGGGTTAGGGTTAGGGTTAGGGTTAGGGTTAGGGTTAGGGTTAGGGTTAGGGTTAGGGTTAGGGTTAGGGTTAGGGTTAGGGTTAGGGTTAGGGTTAGGGTTAGGGTTAGGGTTAGGGTTAGGGTTAGGGTTAGGGTTAGGGTTAGGGTTAGGGTTAGGGTTAGGGTTAGGGTTAGGGTTAGGGTTAGGGTTAGGGTTAGGGTTAGGGTTAGGGTTAGGGTTAGGGTTAGGGTTAGGGTTAGGGTTAGGGTTAGGGTTAGGGTTAGGGTTAGGGTTAGGGTTAGGGTTAGGGTTAGGGTTAGGGTTAGGGTTAGGGTTAGGGTTAGGGTTAGGGTTAGGGTTAGGGTTAGGGTTAGGGTTAGGGTTAGGGTTAGGGTTAGGGTTAGGGTTAGGGTTAGGGTTAGGGTTAGGGTTAGGGTTAGGGTTAGGGTTAGGGTTAGGGTTAGGGTTAGGGTTAGGGTTAGGGTTAGGGTTAGGGTTAGGGTTAGGGTTAGGGTTAGGGTTAGGGTTAGGGTTAGGGTTAGGGTTAGGGTTAGGGTTAGGGTTAGGGTTAGGGTTAGGGTTAGGGTTAGGGTTAGGGTTAGGGTTAGGGTTAGGGTTAGGGTTAGGGTTAGGGTTAGGGTTAGGGTTAGGGTTAGGGTTAGGGTTAGGGTTAGGGTTAGGGTTAGGGTTAGGGTTAGGGTTAGGGTTAGGGTTAGGGTTAGGGTTAGGGTTAGGGTTAGGGTTAGGGTTAGGGTTAGGGTTAGGGTTAGGGTTAGGGTTAGGGTTAGGGTTAGGGTTAGGGTTAGGGTTAGGGTTAGGGTTAGGGTTAGGGTTAGGGTTAGGGTTAGGGTTAGGGTTAGGGTTAGGGTTAGGGTTAGGGTTAGGGTTAGGGTTAGGGTTAGGGTTAGGGTTAGGGTTAGGGTTAGGGTTAGGGTTAGGGTTAGGGTTAGGGTTAGGGTTAGGGTTAGGGTTAGGGTTAGGGTTAGGGTTAGGGTTAGGGTTAGGGTTAGGGTTAGGGTTAGGGTTAGGGTTAGGGTTAGGGTTAGGGTTAGGGTTAGGGTTAGGGTTAGGGTTAGGGTTAGGGTTAGGGTTAGGGTTAGGGTTAGGGTTAGGGTTAGGGTTAGGGTTAGGGTTAGGGTTAGGGTTAGGGTTAGGGTTAGGGTTAGGGTTAGGGTTAGGGTTAGGGTTAGGGTTAGGGTTAGGGTTAGGGTTAGGGTTAGGGTTAGGGTTAGGGTTAGGGTTAGGGTTAGGGTTAGGGTTAGGGTTAGGGTTAGGGTTAGGGTTAGGGTTAGGGTTAGGGTTAGGGTTAGGGTTAGGGTTAGGGTTAGGGTTAGGGTTAGGGTTAGGGTTAGGGTTAGGGTTAGGGTTAGGGTTAGGGTTAGGGTTAGGGTTAGGGTTAGGGTTAGGGTTAGGGTTAGGGTTAGGGTTAGGGTTAGGGTTAGGGTTAGGGTTAGGGTTAGGGTTAGGGTTAGGGTTAGGGTTAGGGTTAGGGTTAGGGTTAGGGTTAGGGTTAGGGTTAGGGTTAGGGTTAGGGTTAGGGTTAGGGTTAGGGTTAGGGTTAGGGTTAGGGTTAGGGTTAGGGTTAGGGTTAGGGTTAGGGTTAGGGTTAGGGTTAGGGTTAGGGTTAGGGTTAGGGTTAGGGTTAGGGTTAGGGTTAGGGTTAGGGTTAGGGTTAGGGTTAGGGTTAGGGTTAGGGTTAGGGTTAGGGTTAGGGTTAGGGTTAGGGTTAGGGTTAGGGTTAGGGTTAGGGTTAGGGTTAGGGTTAGGGTTAGGGTTAGGGTTAGGGTTAGGGTTAGGGTTAGGGTTAGGGTTAGGGTTAGGGTTAGGGTTAGGGTTAGGGTTAGGGTTAGGGTTAGGGTTAGGGTTAGGGTTAGGGTTAGGGTTAGGGTTAGGGTTAGGGTTAGGGTTAGGGTTAGGGTTAGGGTTAGGGTTAGGGTTAGGGTTAGGGTTAGGGTTAGGGTTAGGGTTAGGGTTAGGGTTAGGGTTAGGGTTAGGGTTAGGGTTAGGGTTAGGGTTAGGGTTAGGGTTAGGGTTAGGGTTAGGGTTAGGGTTAGGGTTAGGGTTAGGGTTAGGGTTAGGGTTAGGGTTAGGGTTAGGGTTAGGGTTAGGGTTAGGGTTAGGGTTAGGGTTAGGGTTAGGGTTAGGGTTAGGGTTAGGGTTAGGGTTAGGGTTAGGGTTAGGGTTAGGGTTAGGGTTAGGGTTAGGGTTAGGGTTAGGGTTAGGGTTAGGGTTAGGGTTAGGGTTAGGGTTAGGGTTAGGGTTAGGGTTAGGGTTAGGGTTAGGGTTAGGGTTAGGGTTAGGGTTAGGGTTAGGGTTAGGGTTAGGGTTAGGGTTAGGGTTAGGGTTAGGGTTAGGGTTAGGGTTAGGGTTAGGGTTAGGGTTAGGGTTAGGGTTAGGGTTAGGGTTAGGGTTAGGGTTAGGGTTAGGGTTAGGGTTAGGGTTAGGGTTAGGGTTAGGGTTAGGGTTAGGGTTAGGGTTAGGGTTAGGGTTAGGGTTAGGGTTAGGGTTAGGGTTAGGGTTAGGGTTAGGGTTAGGGTTAGGGTTAGGGTTAGGGTTAGGGTTAGGGTTAGGGTTAGGGTTAGGGTTAGGGTTAGGGTTAGGGTTAGGGTTAGGGTTAGGGTTAGGGTTAGGGTTAGGGTTAGGGTTAGGGTTAGGGTTAGGGTTAGGGTTAGGGTTAGGGTTAGGGTTAGGGTTAGGGTTAGGGTTAGGGTTAGGGTTAGGGTTAGGGTTAGGGTTAGGGTTAGGGTTAGGGTTAGGGTTAGGGTTAGGGTTAGGGTTAGGGTTAGGGTTAGGGTTAGGGTTAGGGTTAGGGTTAGGGTTAGGGTTAGGGTTAGGGTTAGGGTTAGGGTTAGGGTTAGGGTTAGGGTTAGGGTTAGGGTTAGGGTTAGGGTTAGGGTTAGGGTTAGGGTTAGGGTTAGGGTTAGGGTTAGGGTTAGGGTTAGGGTTAGGGTTAGGGTTAGGGTTAGGGTTAGGGTTAGGGTTAGGGTTAGGGTTAGGGTTAGGGTTAGGGTTAGGGTTAGGGTTAGGGTTAGGGTTAGGGTTAGGGTTAGGGTTAGGGTTAGGGTTAGGGTTAGGGTTAGGGTTAGGGTTAGGGTTAGGGTTAGGGTTAGGGTTAGGGTTAGGGTTAGGGTTAGGGTTAGGGTTAGGGTTAGGGTTAGGGTTAGGGTTAGGGTTAGGGTTAGGGTTAGGGTTAGGGTTAGGGTTAGGGTTAGGGTTAGGGTTAGGGTTAGGGTTAGGGTTAGGGTTAGGGTTAGGGTTAGGGTTAGGGTTAGGGTTAGGGTTAGGGTTAGGGTTAGGGTTAGGGTTAGGGTTAGGGTTAGGGTTAGGGTTAGGGTTAGGGTTAGGGTTAGGGTTAGGGTTAGGGTTAGGGTTAGGGTTAGGGTTAGGGTTAGGGTTAGGGTTAGGGTTAGGGTTAGGGTTAGGGTTAGGGTTAGGGTTAGGGTTAGGGTTAGGGTTAGGGTTAGGGTTAGGGTTAGGGTTAGGGTTAGGGTTAGGGTTAGGGTTAGGGTTAGGGTTAGGGTTAGGGTTAGGGTTAGGGTTAGGGTTAGGGTTAGGGTTAGGGTTAGGGTTAGGGTTAGGGTTAGGGTTAGGGTTAGGGTTAGGGTTAGGGTTAGGGTTAGGGTTAGGGTTAGGGTTAGGGTTAGGGTTAGGGTTAGGGTTAGGGTTAGGGTTAGGGTTAGGGTTAGGGTTAGGGTTAGGGTTAGGGTTAGGGTTAGGGTTAGGGTTAGGGTTAGGGTTAGGGTTAGGGTTAGGGTTAGGGTTAGGGTTAGGGTTAGGGTTAGGGTTAGGGTTAGGGTTAGGGTTAGGGTTAGGGTTAGGGTTAGGGTTAGGGTTAGGGTTAGGGTTAGGGTTAGGGTTAGGGTTAGGGTTAGGGTTAGGGTTAGGGTTAGGGTTAGGGTTAGGGTTAGGGTTAGGGTTAGGGTTAGGGTTAGGGTTAGGGTTAGGGTTAGGGTTAGGGTTAGGGTTAGGGTTAGGGTTAGGGTTAGGGTTAGGGTTAGGGTTAGGGTTAGGGTTAGGGTTAGGGTTAGGGTTAGGGTTAGGGTTAGGGTTAGGGTTAGGGTTAGGGTTAGGGTTAGGGTTAGGGTTAGGGTTAGGGTTAGGGTTAGGGTTAGGGTTAGGGTTAGGGTTAGGGTTAGGGTTAGGGTTAGGGTTAGGGTTAGGGTTAGGGTTAGGGTTAGGGTTAGGGTTAGGGTTAGGGTTAGGGTTAGGGTTAGGGTTAGGGTTAGGGTTAGGGTTAGGGTTAGGGTTAGGGTTAGGGTTAGGGTTAGGGTTAGGGTTAGGGTTAGGGTTAGGGTTAGGGTTAGGGTTAGGGTTAGGGTTAGGGTTAGGGTTAGGGTTAGGGTTAGGGTTAGGGTTAGGGTTAGGGTTAGGGTTAGGGTTAGGGTTAGGGTTAGGGTTAGGGTTAGGGTTAGGGTTAGGGTTAGGGTTAGGGTTAGGGTTAGGGTTAGGGTTAGGGTTAGGGTTAGGGTTAGGGTTAGGGTTAGGGTTAGGGTTAGGGTTAGGGTTAGGGTTAGGGTTAGGGTTAGGGTTAGGGTTAGGGTTAGGGTTAGGGTTAGGGTTAGGGTTAGGGTTAGGGTTAGGGTTAGGGTTAGGGTTAGGGTTAGGGTTAGGGTTAGGGTTAGGGTTAGGGTTAGGGTTAGGGTTAGGGTTAGGGTTAGGGTTAGGGTTAGGGTTAGGGTTAGGGTTAGGGTTAGGGTTAGGGTTAGGGTTAGGGTTAGGGTTAGGGTTAGGGTTAGGGTTAGGGTTAGGGTTAGGGTTAGGGTTAGGGTTAGGGTTAGGGTTAGGGTTAGGGTTAGGGTTAGGGTTAGGGTTAGGGTTAGGGTTAGGGTTAGGGTTAGGGTTAGGGTTAGGGTTAGGGTTAGGGTTAGGGTTAGGGTTAGGGTTAGGGTTAGGGTTAGGGTTAGGGTTAGGGTTAGGGTTAGGGTTAGGGTTAGGGTTAGGGTTAGGGTTAGGGTTAGGGTTAGGGTTAGGGTTAGGGTTAGGGTTAGGGTTAGGGTTAGGGTTAGGGTTAGGGTTAGGGTTAGGGTTAGGGTTAGGGTTAGGGTTAGGGTTAGGGTTAGGGTTAGGGTTAGGGTTAGGGTTAGGGTTAGGGTTAGGGTTAGGGTTAGGGTTAGGGTTAGGGTTAGGGTTAGGGTTAGGGTTAGGGTTAGGGTTAGGGTTAGGGTTAGGGTTAGGGTTAGGGTTAGGGTTAGGGTTAGGGTTAGGGTTAGGGTTAGGGTTAGGGTTAGGGTTAGGGTTAGGGTTAGGGTTAGGGTTAGGGTTAGGGTTAGGGTTAGGGTTAGGGTTAGGGTTAGGGTTAGGGTTAGGGTTAGGGTTAGGGTTAGGGTTAGGGTTAGGGTTAGGGTTAGGGTTAGGGTTAGGGTTAGGGTTAGGGTTAGGGTTAGGGTTAGGGTTAGGGTTAGGGTTAGGGTTAGGGTTAGGGTTAGGGTTAGGGTTAGGGTTAGGGTTAGGGTTAGGGTTAGGGTTAGGGTTAGGGTTAGGGTTAGGGTTAGGGTTAGGGTTAGGGTTAGGGTTAGGGTTAGGGTTAGGGTTAGGGTTAGGGTTAGGGTTAGGGTTAGGGTTAGGGTTAGGGTTAGGGTTAGGGTTAGGGTTAGGGTTAGGGTTAGGGTTAGGGTTAGGGTTAGGGTTAGGGTTAGGGTTAGGGTTAGGGTTAGGGTTAGGGTTAGGGTTAGGGTTAGGGTTAGGGTTAGGGTTAGGGTTAGGGTTAGGGTTAGGGTTAGGGTTAGGGTTAGGGTTAGGGTTAGGGTTAGGGTTAGGGTTAGGGTTAGGGTTAGGGTTAGGGTTAGGGTTAGGGTTAGGGTTAGGGTTAGGGTTAGGGTTAGGGTTAGGGTTAGGGTTAGGGTTAGGGTTAGGGTTAGGGTTAGGGTTAGGGTTAGGGTTAGGGTTAGGGTTAGGGTTAGGGTTAGGGTTAGGGTTAGGGTTAGGGTTAGGGTTAGGGTTAGGGTTAGGGTTAGGGTTAGGGTTAGGGTTAGGGTTAGGGTTAGGGTTAGGGTTAGGGTTAGGGTTAGGGTTAGGGTTAGGGTTAGGGTTAGGGTTAGGGTTAGGGTTAGGGTTAGGGTTAGGGTTAGGGTTAGGGTTAGGGTTAGGGTTAGGGTTAGGGTTAGGGTTAGGGTTAGGGTTAGGGTTAGGGTTAGGGTTAGGGTTAGGGTTAGGGTTAGGGTTAGGGTTAGGGTTAGGGTTAGGGTTAGGGTTAGGGTTAGGGTTAGGGTTAGGGTTAGGGTTAGGGTTAGGGTTAGGGTTAGGGTTAGGGTTAGGGTTAGGGTTAGGGTTAGGGTTAGGGTTAGGGTTAGGGTTAGGGTTAGGGTTAGGGTTAGGGTTAGGGTTAGGGTTAGGGTTAGGGTTAGGGTTAGGGTTAGGGTTAGGGTTAGGGTTAGGGTTAGGGTTAGGGTTAGGGTTAGGGTTAGGGTTAGGGTTAGGGTTAGGGTTAGGGTTAGGGTTAGGGTTAGGGTTAGGGTTAGGGTTAGGGTTAGGGTTAGGGTTAGGGTTAGGGTTAGGGTTAGGGTTAGGGTTAGGGTTAGGGTTAGGGTTAGGGTTAGGGTTAGGGTTAGGGTTAGGGTTAGGGTTAGGGTTAGGGTTAGGGTTAGGGTTAGGGTTAGGGTTAGGGTTAGGGTTAGGGTTAGGGTTAGGGTTAGGGTTAGGGTTAGGGTTAGGGTTAGGGTTAGGGTTAGGGTTAGGGTTAGGGTTAGGGTTAGGGTTAGGGTTAGGGTTAGGGTTAGGGTTAGGGTTAGGGTTAGGGTTAGGGTTAGGGTTAGGGTTAGGGTTAGGGTTAGGGTTAGGGTTAGGGTTAGGGTTAGGGTTAGGGTTAGGGTTAGGGTTAGGGTTAGGGTTAGGGTTAGGGTTAGGGTTAGGGTTAGGGTTAGGGTTAGGGTTAGGGTTAGGGTTAGGGTTAGGGTTAGGGTTAGGGTTAGGGTTAGGGTTAGGGTTAGGGTTAGGGTTAGGGTTAGGGTTAGGGTTAGGGTTAGGGTTAGGGTTAGGGTTAGGGTTAGGGTTAGGGTTAGGGTTAGGGTTAGGGTTAGGGTTAGGGTTAGGGTTAGGGTTAGGGTTAGGGTTAGGGTTAGGGTTAGGGTTAGGGTTAGGGTTAGGGTTAGGGTTAGGGTTAGGGTTAGGGTTAGGGTTAGGGTTAGGGTTAGGGTTAGGGTTAGGGTTAGGGTTAGGGTTAGGGTTAGGGTTAGGGTTAGGGTTAGGGTTAGGGTTAGGGTTAGGGTTAGGGTTAGGGTTAGGGTTAGGGTTAGGGTTAGGGTTAGGGTTAGGGTTAGGGTTAGGGTTAGGGTTAGGGTTAGGGTTAGGGTTAGGGTTAGGGTTAGGGTTAGGGTTAGGGTTAGGGTTAGGGTTAGGGTTAGGGTTAGGGTTAGGGTTAGGGTTAGGGTTAGGGTTAGGGTTAGGGTTAGGGTTAGGGTTAGGGTTAGGGTTAGGGTTAGGGTTAGGGTTAGGGTTAGGGTTAGGGTTAGGGTTAGGGTTAGGGTTAGGGTTAGGGTTAGGGTTAGGGTTAGGGTTAGGGTTAGGGTTAGGGTTAGGGTTAGGGTTAGGGTTAGGGTTAGGGTTAGGGTTAGGGTTAGGGTTAGGGTTAGGGTTAGGGTTAGGGTTAGGGTTAGGGTTAGGGTTAGGGTTAGGGTTAGGGTTAGGGTTAGGGTTAGGGTTAGGGTTAGGGTTAGGGTTAGGGTTAGGGTTAGGGTTAGGGTTAGGGTTAGGGTTAGGGTTAGGGTTAGGGTTAGGGTTAGGGTTAGGGTTAGGGTTAGGGTTAGGGTTAGGGTTAGGGTTAGGGTTAGGGTTAGGGTTAGGGTTAGGGTTAGGGTTAGGGTTAGGGTTAGGGTTAGGGTTAGGGTTAGGGTTAGGGTTAGGGTTAGGGTTAGGGTTAGGGTTAGGGTTAGGGTTAGGGTTAGGGTTAGGGTTAGGGTTAGGGTTAGGGTTAGGGTTAGGGTTAGGGTTAGGGTTAGGGTTAGGGTTAGGGTTAGGGTTAGGGTTAGGGTTAGGGTTAGGGTTAGGGTTAGGGTTAGGGTTAGGGTTAGGGTTAGGGTTAGGGTTAGGGTTAGGGTTAGGGTTAGGGTTAGGGTTAGGGTTAGGGTTAGGGTTAGGGTTAGGGTTAGGGTTAGGGTTAGGGTTAGGGTTAGGGTTAGGGTTAGGGTTAGGGTTAGGGTTAGGGTTAGGGTTAGGGTTAGGGTTAGGGTTAGGGTTAGGGTTAGGGTTAGGGTTAGGGTTAGGGTTAGGGTTAGGGTTAGGGTTAGGGTTAGGGTTAGGGTTAGGGTTAGGGTTAGGGTTAGGGTTAGGGTTAGGGTTAGGGTTAGGGTTAGGGTTAGGGTTAGGGTTAGGGTTAGGGTTAG
>NC_139473.1:85000-225000 GCF_057233095.1 Heloderma suspectum | reverse complement strand
AGAGGGTTAGGGTTAGGGTTAGAGGGTTAGGGTTAGGGTTAGAGGGTTAGGGTTAGGGTTAGAGGGTTAGGGTTAGGGTTAGAGGGTTAGGGTTAGGGTTAGAGGGTTAGGGTTAGGGTTAGAGGGTTAGGGTTAGGGTTAGAGGGTTAGGGTTAGGGTTAGAGGGTTAGGGTTAGGGTTAGAGGGTTAGGGTTAGGGTTAGAGGGTTAGGGTTAGGGTTAGAGGGTTAGGGTTAGGGTTAGAGGGTTAGGGTTAGGGTTAGAGGGTTAGGGTTAGGGTTAGAGGGTTAGGGTTAGGGTTAGAGGGTTAGGGTTAGGGTTAGAGGGTTAGGGTTAGGGTTAGAGGGTTAGGGTTAGGGTTAGAGGGTTAGGGTTAGGGTTAGAGGGTTAGGGTTAGGGTTAGAGGGTTAGGGTTAGGGTTAGAGGGTTAGGGTTAGGGTTAGAGGGTTAGGGTTAGGGTTAGAGGGTTAGGGTTAGGGTTAGAGGGTTAGGGTTAGGGTTAGAGGGTTAGGGTTAGGGTTAGAGGGTTAGGGTTAGGGTTAGAGGGTTAGGGTTAGGGTTAGAGGGTTAGGGTTAGGGTTAGAGGGTTAGGGTTAGGGTTAGAGGGTTAGGGTTAGGGTTAGAGGGTTAGGGTTAGGGTTAGAGGGTTAGGGTTAGGGTTAGAGGGTTAGGGTTAGGGTTAGAGGGTTAGGGTTAGGGTTAGAGGGTTAGGGTTAGGGTTAGAGGGTTAGGGTTAGGGTTAGAGGGTTAGGGTTAGGGTTAGAGGGTTAGGGTTAGGGTTAGAGGGTTAGGGTTAGGGTTAGAGGGTTAGGGTTAGGGTTAGAGGGTTAGGGTTAGGGTTAGAGGGTTAGGGTTAGGGTTAGAGGGTTAGGGTTAGGGTTAGAGGGTTAGGGTTAGGGTTAGAGGGTTAGGGTTAGGGTTAGAGGGTTAGGGTTAGGGTTAGAGGGTTAGGGTTAGGGTTAGAGGGTTAGGGTTAGGGTTAGAGGGTTAGGGTTAGGGTTAGAGGGTTAGGGTTAGGGTTAGAGGGTTAGGGTTAGGGTTAGAGGGTTAGGGTTAGGGTTAGAGGGTTAGGGTTAGGGTTAGAGGGTTAGGGTTAGGGTTAGAGGGTTAGGGTTAGGGTTAGAGGGTTAGGGTTAGGGTTAGAGGGTTAGGGTTAGGGTTAGAGGGTTAGGGTTAGGGTTAGAGGGTTAGGGTTAGGGTTAGAGGGTTAGGGTTAGGGTTAGAGGGTTAGGGTTAGGGTTAGAGGGTTAGGGTTAGGGTTAGAGGGTTAGGGTTAGGGTTAGAGGGTTAGGGTTAGGGTTAGAGGGTTAGGGTTAGGGTTAGAGGGTTAGGGTTAGGGTTAGAGGGTTAGGGTTAGGGTTAGAGGGTTAGGGTTAGGGTTAGAGGGTTAGGGTTAGGGTTAGAGGGTTAGGGTTAGGGTTAGAGGGTTAGGGTTAGGGTTAGAGGGTTAGGGTTAGGGTTAGAGGGTTAGGGTTAGGGTTAGAGGGTTAGGGTTAGGGTTAGAGGGTTAGGGTTAGGGTTAGAGGGTTAGGGTTAGGGTTAGAGGGTTAGGGTTAGGGTTAGAGGGTTAGGGTTAGGGTTAGAGGGTTAGGGTTAGGGTTAGAGGGTTAGGGTTAGGGTTAGAGGGTTAGGGTTAGGGTTAGAGGGTTAGGGTTAGGGTTAGAGGGTTAGGGTTAGGGTTAGAGGGTTAGGGTTAGGGTTAGAGGGTTAGGGTTAGGGTTAGAGGGTTAGGGTTAGGGTTAGAGGGTTAGGGTTAGGGTTAGAGGGTTAGGGTTAGGGTTAGAGGGTTAGGGTTAGGGTTAGAGGGTTAGGGTTAGGGTTAGAGGGTTAGGGTTAGGGTTAGAGGGTTAGGGTTAGGGTTAGAGGGTTAGGGTTAGGGTTAGAGGGTTAGGGTTAGGGTTAGAGGGTTAGGGTTAGGGTTAGAGGGTTAGGGTTAGGGTTAGAGGGTTAGGGTTAGGGTTAGAGGGTTAGGGTTAGGGTTAGAGGGTTAGGGTTAGGGTTAGAGGGTTAGGGTTAGGGTTAGAGGGTTAGGGTTAGGGTTAGAGGGTTAGGGTTAGGGTTAGAGGGTTAGGGTTAGGGTTAGAGGGTTAGGGTTAGGGTTAGAGGGTTAGGGTTAGGGTTAGAGGGTTAGGGTTAGGGTTAGAGGGTTAGGGTTAGGGTTAGAGGGTTAGGGTTAGGGTTAGAGGGTTAGGGTTAGGGTTAGAGGGTTAGGGTTAGGGTTAGAGGGTTAGGGTTAGGGTTAGAGGGTTAGGGTTAGGGTTAGAGGGTTAGGGTTAGGGTTAGAGGGTTAGGGTTAGGGTTAGAGGGTTAGGGTTAGGGTTAGAGGGTTAGGGTTAGGGTTAGAGGGTTAGGGTTAGGGTTAGAGGGTTAGGGTTAGGGTTAGAGGGTTAGGGTTAGGGTTAGAGGGTTAGGGTTAGGGTTAGAGGGTTAGGGTTAGGGTTAGAGGGTTAGGGTTAGGGTTAGAGGGTTAGGGTTAGGGTTAGAGGGTTAGGGTTAGGGTTAGAGGGTTAGGGTTAGGGTTAGAGGGTTAGGGTTAGGGTTAGAGGGTTAGGGTTAGGGTTAGAGGGTTAGGGTTAGGGTTAGAGGGTTAGGGTTAGGGTTAGAGGGTTAGGGTTAGGGTTAGAGGGTTAGGGTTAGGGTTAGAGGGTTAGGGTTAGGGTTAGAGGGTTAGGGTTAGGGTTAGAGGGTTAGGGTTAGGGTTAGAGGGTTAGGGTTAGGGTTAGAGGGTTAGGGTTAGGGTTAGAGGGTTAGGGTTAGGGTTAGAGGGTTAGGGTTAGGGTTAGAGGGTTAGGGTTAGGGTTAGAGGGTTAGGGTTAGGGTTAGAGGGTTAGGGTTAGGGTTAGAGGGTTAGGGTTAGGGTTAGAGGGTTAGGGTTAGGGTTAGAGGGTTAGGGTTAGGGTTAGAGGGTTAGGGTTAGGGTTAGAGGGTTAGGGTTAGGGTTAGAGGGTTAGGGTTAGGGTTAGAGGGTTAGGGTTAGGGTTAGAGGGTTAGGGTTAGGGTTAGAGGGTTAGGGTTAGGGTTAGAGGGTTAGGGTTAGGGTTAGAGGGTTAGGGTTAGGGTTAGGGGGTTAGGGTTAGGGTTAGGGGGTTAGGGTTAGGGTTAGGGGGTTAGGGTTAGGGTTAGGGGGTTAGGGTTAGGGTTAGGGGGTTAGGGTTAGGGTTAGGGTTAGGGTTAGGGGGTTAGGGTTAGGGTTAGGGGGTTAGGGTTAGGGTTAGGGTTAGGGTTAGGGTTAGGGTTAGGGTTAGGGTTAGGGTTAGGGTTAGGGTTAGGGTTAGGGTTAGGGTTAGGGTTAGGGTTAGGGTTAGGGTTAGGGTTAGGGTTAGGGTTAGGGTTAGGGTTAGGGTTAGGGTTAGGGTTAGGGTTAGGGTTAGGGTTAGGGTTAGGGTTAGGGTTAGGGTTAGGGTTAGGGTTAGGGTTAGGGTTAGGGTTAGGGTTAGGGTTAGGGTTAGGGTTAGGGTTAGGGTTAGGGTTAGGGTTAGGGTTAGGGTTAGGGTTAGGGTTAGGGTTAGGGTTAGGGTTAGGGTTAGGGTTAGGGTTAGGGTTAGGGTTAGGGTTAGGGTTAGGGTTAGGGTTAGGGTTAGGGTTAGGGTTAGGGTTAGGGTTAGGGTTAGGGTTAGGGTTAGGGTTAGGGTTAGGGTTAGGGTTAGGGTTAGGGTTAGGGTTAGGGTTAGGGTTAGGGTTAGGGTTAGGGTTAGGGTTAGGGTTAGGGTTAGGGTTAGGGTTAGGGTTAGGGTTAGGGTTAGGGTTAGGGTTAGGGTTAGGGTTAGGGTTAGGGTTAGGGTTAGGGTTAGGGTTAGGGTTAGGGTTAGGGTTAGGGTTAGGGTTAGGGTTAGGGTTAGGGTTAGGGTTAGGGTTAGGGTTAGGGTTAGGGTTAGGGTTAGGGTTAGGGTTAGGGTTAGGGTTAGGGTTAGGGTTAGGGTTAGGGTTAGGGTTAGGGTTAGGGTTAGGGTTAGGGTTAGGGTTAGGGTTAGGGTTAGGGTTAGGGTTAGGGTTAGGGTTAGGGTTAGGGTTAGGGTTAGGGTTAGGGTTAGGGTTAGGGTTAGGGTTAGGGTTAGGGTTAGGGTTAGGGTTAGGGTTAGGGTTAGGGTTAGGGTTAGGGTTAGGGTTAGGGTTAGGGTTAGGGTTAGGGTTAGGGTTAGGGTTAGGGTTAGGGTTAGGGTTAGGGTTAGGGTTAGGGTTAGGGTTAGGGTTAGGGTTAGGGTTAGGGTTAGGGTTAGGGTTAGGGTTAGGGTTAGGGTTAGGGTTAGGGTTAGGGTTAGGGTTAGGGTTAGGGTTAGGGTTAGGGTTAGGGTTAGGGTTAGGGTTAGGGTTAGGGTTAGGGTTAGGGTTAGGGTTAGGGTTAGGGTTAGGGTTAGGGTTAGGGTTAGGGTTAGGGTTAGGGTTAGGGTTAGGGTTAGGGTTAGGGTTAGGGTTAGGGTTAGGGTTAGGGTTAGGGTTAGGGTTAGGGTTAGGGTTAGGGTTAGGGTTAGGGTTAGGGTTAGGGTTAGGGTTAGGGTTAGGGTTAGGGTTAGGGTTAGGGTTAGGGTTAGGGTTAGGGTTAGGGTTAGGGTTAGGGTTAGGGTTAGGGTTAGGGTTAGGGTTAGGGTTAGGGTTAGGGTTAGGGTTAGGGTTAGGGTTAGGGTTAGGGTTAGGGTTAGGGTTAGGGTTAGGGTTAGGGTTAGGGTTAGGGTTAGGGTTAGGGTTAGGGTTAGGGTTAGGGTTAGGGTTAGGGTTAGGGTTAGGGTTAGGGTTAGGGTTAGGGTTAGGGTTAGGGTTAGGGTTAGGGTTAGGGTTAGGGTTAGGGTTAGGGTTAGGGTTAGGGTTAGGGTTAGGGTTAGGGTTAGGGTTAGGGTTAGGGTTAGGGTTAGGGTTAGGGTTAGGGTTAGGGTTAGGGTTAGGGTTAGGGTTAGGGTTAGGGTTAGGGTTAGGGTTAGGGTTAGGGTTAGGGTTAGGGTTAGGGTTAGGGTTAGGGTTAGGGTTAGGGTTAGGGTTAGGGTTAGGGTTAGGGTTAGGGTTAGGGTTAGGGTTAGGGTTAGGGTTAGGGTTAGGGTTAGGGTTAGGGTTAGGGTTAGGGTTAGGGTTAGGGTTAGGGTTAGGGTTAGGGTTAGGGTTAGGGTTAGGGTTAGGGTTAGGGTTAGGGTTAGGGTTAGGGTTAGGGTTAGGGTTAGGGTTAGGGTTAGGGTTAGGGTTAGGGTTAGGGTTAGGGTTAGGGTTAGGGTTAGGGTTAGGGTTAGGGTTAGGGTTAGGGTTAGGGTTAGGGTTAGGGTTAGGGTTAGGGTTAGGGTTAGGGTTAGGGTTAGGGTTAGGGTTAGGGTTAGGGTTAGGGTTAGGGTTAGGGTTAGGGTTAGGGTTAGGGTTAGGGTTAGGGTTAGGGTTAGGGTTAGGGTTAGGGTTAGGGTTAGGGTTAGGGTTAGGGTTAGGGTTAGGGTTAGGGTTAGGGTTAGGGTTAGGGTTAGGGTTAGGGTTAGGGTTAGGGTTAGGGTTAGGGTTAGGGTTAGGGTTAGGGTTAGGGTTAGGGTTAGGGTTAGGGTTAGGGTTAGGGTTAGGGTTAGGGTTAGGGTTAGGGTTAGGGTTAGGGTTAGGGTTAGGGTTAGGGTTAGGGTTAGGGTTAGGGTTAGGGTTAGGGTTAGGGTTAGGGTTAGGGTTAGGGTTAGGGTTAGGGTTAGGGTTAGGGTTAGGGTTAGGGTTAGGGTTAGGGTTAGGGTTAGGGTTAGGGTTAGGGTTAGGGTTAGGGTTAGGGTTAGGGTTAGGGTTAGGGTTAGGGTTAGGGTTAGGGTTAGGGTTAGGGTTAGGGTTAGGGTTAGGGTTAGGGTTAGGGTTAGGGTTAGGGTTAGGGTTAGGGTTAGGGTTAGGGTTAGGGTTAGGGTTAGGGTTAGGGTTAGGGTTAGGGTTAGGGTTAGGGTTAGGGTTAGGGTTAGGGTTAGGGTTAGGGTTAGGGTTAGGGTTAGGGTTAGGGTTAGGGTTAGGGTTAGGGTTAGGGTTAGGGTTAGGGTTAGGGTTAGGGTTAGGGTTAGGGTTAGGGTTAGGGTTAGGGTTAGGGTTAGGGTTAGGGTTAGGGTTAGGGTTAGGGTTAGGGTTAGGGTTAGGGTTAGGGTTAGGGTTAGGGTTAGGGTTAGGGTTAGGGTTAGGGTTAGGGTTAGGGTTAGGGTTAGGGTTAGGGTTAGGGTTAGGGTTAGGGTTAGGGTTAGGGTTAGGGTTAGGGTTAGGGTTAGGGTTAGGGTTAGGGTTAGGGTTAGGGTTAGGGTTAGGGTTAGGGTTAGGGTTAGGGTTAGGGTTAGGGTTAGGGTTAGGGTTAGGGTTAGGGTTAGGGTTAGGGTTAGGGTTAGGGTTAGGGTTAGGGTTAGGGTTAGGGTTAGGGTTAGGGTTAGGGTTAGGGTTAGGGTTAGGGTTAGGGTTAGGGTTAGGGTTAGGGTTAGGGTTAGGGTTAGGGTTAGGGTTAGGGTTAGGGTTAGGGTTAGGGTTAGGGTTAGGGTTAGGGTTAGGGTTAGGGTTAGGGTTAGGGTTAGGGTTAGGGTTAGGGTTAGGGTTAGGGTTAGGGTTAGGGTTAGGGTTAGGGTTAGGGTTAGGGTTAGGGTTAGGGTTAGGGTTAGGGTTAGGGTTAGGGTTAGGGTTAGGGTTAGGGTTAGGGTTAGGGTTAGGGTTAGGGTTAGGGTTAGGGTTAGGGTTAGGGTTAGGGTTAGGGTTAGGGTTAGGGTTAGGGTTAGGGTTAGGGTTAGGGTTAGGGTTAGGGTTAGGGTTAGGGTTAGGGTTAGGGTTAGGGTTAGGGTTAGGGTTAGGGTTAGGGTTAGGGTTAGGGTTAGGGTTAGGGTTAGGGTTAGGGTTAGGGTTAGGGTTAGGGTTAGGGTTAGGGTTAGGGTTAGGGTTAGGGTTAGGGTTAGGGTTAGGGTTAGGGTTAGGGTTAGGGTTAGGGTTAGGGTTAGGGTTAGGGTTAGGGTTAGGGTTAGGGTTAGGGTTAGGGTTAGGGTTAGGGTTAGGGTTAGGGTTAGGGTTAGGGTTAGGGTTAGGGTTAGGGTTAGGGTTAGGGTTAGGGTTAGGGTTAGGGTTAGGGTTAGGGTTAGGGTTAGGGTTAGGGTTAGGGTTAGGGTTAGGGTTAGGGTTAGGGTTAGGGTTAGGGTTAGGGTTAGGGTTAGGGTTAGGGTTAGGGTTAGGGTTAGGGTTAGGGTTAGGGTTAGGGTTAGGGTTAGGGTTAGGGTTAGGGTTAGGGTTAGGGTTAGGGTTAGGGTTAGGGTTAGGGTTAGGGTTAGGGTTAGGGTTAGGGTTAGGGTTAGGGTTAGGGTTAGGGTTAGGGTTAGGGTTAGGGTTAGGGTTAGGGTTAGGGTTAGGGTTAGGGTTAGGGTTAGGGTTAGGGTTAGGGTTAGGGTTAGGGTTAGGGTTAGGGTTAGGGTTAGGGTTAGGGTTAGGGTTAGGGTTAGGGTTAGGGTTAGGGTTAGGGTTAGGGTTAGGGTTAGGGTTAGGGTTAGGGTTAGGGTTAGGGTTAGGGTTAGGGTTAGGGTTAGGGTTAGGGTTAGGGTTAGGGTTAGGGTTAGGGTTAGGGTTAGGGTTAGGGTTAGGGTTAGGGTTAGGGTTAGGGTTAGGGTTAGGGTTAGGGTTAGGGTTAGGGTTAGGGTTAGGGTTAGGGTTAGGGTTAGGGTTAGGGTTAGGGTTAGGGTTAGGGTTAGGGTTAGGGTTAGGGTTAGGGTTAGGGTTAGGGTTAGGGTTAGGGTTAGGGTTAGGGTTAGGGTTAGGGTTAGGGTTAGGGTTAGGGTTAGGGTTAGGGTTAGGGTTAGGGTTAGGGTTAGGGTTAGGGTTAGGGTTAGGGTTAGGGTTAGGGTTAGGGTTAGGGTTAGGGTTAGGGTTAGGGTTAGGGTTAGGGTTAGGGTTAGGGTTAGGGTTAGGGTTAGGGTTAGGGTTAGGGTTAGGGTTAGGGTTAGGGTTAGGGTTAGGGTTAGGGTTAGGGTTAGGGTTAGGGTTAGGGTTAGGGTTAGGGTTAGGGTTAGGGTTAGGGTTAGGGTTAGGGTTAGGGTTAGGGTTAGGGTTAGGGTTAGGGTTAGGGTTAGGGTTAGGGTTAGGGTTAGGGTTAGGGTTAGGGTTAGGGTTAGGGTTAGGGTTAGGGTTAGGGTTAGGGTTAGGGTTAGGGTTAGGGTTAGGGTTAGGGTTAGGGTTAGGGTTAGGGTTAGGGTTAGGGTTAGGGTTAGGGTTAGGGTTAGGGTTAGGGTTAGGGTTAGGGTTAGGGTTAGGGTTAGGGTTAGGGTTAGGGTTAGGGTTAGGGTTAGGGTTAGGGTTAGGGTTAGGGTTAGGGTTAGGGTTAGGGTTAGGGTTAGGGTTAGGGTTAGGGTTAGGGTTAGGGTTAGGGTTAGGGTTAGGGTTAGGGTTAGGGTTAGGGTTAGGGTTAGGGTTAGGGTTAGGGTTAGGGTTAGGGTTAGGGTTAGGGTTAGGGTTAGGGTTAGGGTTAGGGTTAGGGTTAGGGTTAGGGTTAGGGTTAGGGTTAGGGTTAGGGTTAGGGTTAGGGTTAGGGTTAGGGTTAGGGTTAGGGTTAGGGTTAGGGTTAGGGTTAGGGTTAGGGTTAGGGTTAGGGTTAGGGTTAGGGTTAGGGTTAGGGTTAGGGTTAGGGTTAGGGTTAGGGTTAGGGTTAGGGTTAGGGTTAGGGTTAGGGTTAGGGTTAGGGTTAGGGTTAGGGTTAGGGTTAGGGTTAGGGTTAGGGTTAGGGTTAGGGTTAGGGTTAGGGTTAGGGTTAGGGTTAGGGTTAGGGTTAGGGTTAGGGTTAGGGTTAGGGTTAGGGTTAGGGTTAGGGTTAGGGTTAGGGTTAGGGTTAGGGTTAGGGTTAGGGTTAGGGTTAGGGTTAGGGTTAGGGTTAGGGTTAGGGTTAGGGTTAGGGTTAGGGTTAGGGTTAGGGTTAGGGTTAGGGTTAGGGTTAGGGTTAGGGTTAGGGTTAGGGTTAGGGTTAGGGTTAGGGTTAGGGTTAGGGTTAGGGTTAGGGTTAGGGTTAGGGTTAGGGTTAGGGTTAGGGTTAGGGTTAGGGTTAGGGTTAGGGTTAGGGTTAGGGTTAGGGTTAGGGTTAGGGTTAGGGTTAGGGTTAGGGTTAGGGTTAGGGTTAGGGTTAGGGTTAGGGTTAGGGTTAGGGTTAGGGTTAGGGTTAGGGTTAGGGTTAGGGTTAGGGTTAGGGTTAGGGTTAGGGTTAGGGTTAGGGTTAGGGTTAGGGTTAGGGTTAGGGTTAGGGTTAGGGTTAGGGTTAGGGTTAGGGTTAGGGTTAGGGTTAGGGTTAGGGTTAGGGTTAGGGTTAGGGTTAGGGTTAGGGTTAGGGTTAGGGTTAGGGTTAGGGTTAGGGTTAGGGTTAGGGTTAGGGTTAGGGTTAGGGTTAGGGTTAGGGTTAGGGTTAGGGTTAGGGTTAGGGTTAGGGTTAGGGTTAGGGTTAGGGTTAGGGTTAGGGTTAGGGTTAGGGTTAGGGTTAGGGTTAGGGTTAGGGTTAGGGTTAGGGTTAGGGTTAGGGTTAGGGTTAGGGTTAGGGTTAGGGTTAGGGTTAGGGTTAGGGTTAGGGTTAGGGTTAGGGTTAGGGTTAGGGTTAGGGTTAGGGTTAGGGTTAGGGTTAGGGTTAGGGTTAGGGTTAGGGTTAGGGTTAGGGTTAGGGTTAGGGTTAGGGTTAGGGTTAGGGTTAGGGTTAGGGTTAGGGTTAGGGTTAGGGTTAGGGTTAGGGTTAGGGTTAGGGTTAGGGTTAGGGTTAGGGTTAGGGTTAGGGTTAGGGTTAGGGTTAGGGTTAGGGTTAGGGTTAGGGTTAGGGTTAGGGTTAGGGTTAGGGTTAGGGTTAGGGTTAGGGTTAGGGTTAGGGTTAGGGTTAGGGTTAGGGTTAGGGTTAGGGTTAGGGTTAGGGTTAGGGTTAGGGTTAGGGTTAGGGTTAGGGTTAGGGTTAGGGTTAGGGTTAGGGTTAGGGTTAGGGTTAGGGTTAGGGTTAGGGTTAGGGTTAGGGTTAGGGTTAGGGTTAGGGTTAGGGTTAGGGTTAGGGTTAGGGTTAGGGTTAGGGTTAGGGTTAGGGTTAGGGTTAGGGTTAGGGTTAGGGTTAGGGTTAGGGTTAGGGTTAGGGTTAGGGTTAGGGTTAGGGTTAGGGTTAGGGTTAGGGTTAGGGTTAGGGTTAGGGTTAGGGTTAGGGTTAGGGTTAGGGTTAGGGTTAGGGTTAGGGTTAGGGTTAGGGTTAGGGTTAGGGTTAGGGTTAGGGTTAGGGTTAGGGTTAGGGTTAGGGTTAGGGTTAGGGTTAGGGTTAGGGTTAGGGTTAGGGTTAGGGTTAGGGTTAGGGTTAGGGTTAGGGTTAGGGTTAGGGTTAGGGTTAGGGTTAGGGTTAGGGTTAGGGTTAGGGTTAGGGTTAGGGTTAGGGTTAGGGTTAGGGTTAGGGTTAGGGTTAGGGTTAGGGTTAGGGTTAGGGTTAGGGTTAGGGTTAGGGTTAGGGTTAGGGTTAGGGTTAGGGTTAGGGTTAGGGTTAGGGTTAGGGTTAGGGTTAGGGTTAGGGTTAGGGTTAGGGTTAGGGTTAGGGTTAGGGTTAGGGTTAGGGTTAGGGTTAGGGTTAGGGTTAGGGTTAGGGTTAGGGTTAGGGTTAGGGTTAGGGTTAGGGTTAGGGTTAGGGTTAGGGTTAGGGTTAGGGTTAGGGTTAGGGTTAGGGTTAGGGTTAGGGTTAGGGTTAGGGTTAGGGTTAGGGTTAGGGTTAGGGTTAGGGTTAGGGTTAGGGTTAGGGTTAGGGTTAGGGTTAGGGTTAGGGTTAGGGTTAGGGTTAGGGTTAGGGTTAGGGTTAGGGTTAGGGTTAGGGTTAGGGTTAGGGTTAGGGTTAGGGTTAGGGTTAGGGTTAGGGTTAGGGTTAGGGTTAGGGTTAGGGTTAGGGTTAGGGTTAGGGTTAGGGTTAGGGTTAGGGTTAGGGTTAGGGTTAGGGTTAGGGTTAGGGTTAGGGTTAGGGTTAGGGTTAGGGTTAGGGTTAGGGTTAGGGTTAGGGTTAGGGTTAGGGTTAGGGTTAGGGTTAGGGTTAGGGTTAGGGTTAGGGTTAGGGTTAGGGTTAGGGTTAGGGTTAGGGTTAGGGTTAGGGTTAGGGTTAGGGTTAGGGTTAGGGTTAGGGTTAGGGTTAGGGTTAGGGTTAGGGTTAGGGTTAGGGTTAGGGTTAGGGTTAGGGTTAGGGTTAGGGTTAGGGTTAGGGTTAGGGTTAGGGTTAGGGTTAGGGTTAGGGTTAGGGTTAGGGTTAGGGTTAGGGTTAGGGTTAGGGTTAGGGTTAGGGTTAGGGTTAGGGTTAGGGTTAGGGTTAGGGTTAGGGTTAGGGTTAGGGTTAGGGTTAGGGTTAGGGTTAGGGTTAGGGTTAGGGTTAGGGTTAGGGTTAGGGTTAGGGTTAGGGTTAGGGTTAGGGTTAGGGTTAGGGTTAGGGTTAGGGTTAGGGTTAGGGTTAGGGTTAGGGTTAGGGTTAGGGTTAGGGTTAGGGTTAGGGTTAGGGTTAGGGTTAGGGTTAGGGTTAGGGTTAGGGTTAGGGTTAGGGTTAGGGTTAGGGTTAGGGTTAGGGTTAGGGTTAGGGTTAGGGTTAGGGTTAGGGTTAGGGTTAGGGTTAGGGTTAGGGTTAGGGTTAGGGTTAGGGTTAGGGTTAGGGTTAGGGTTAGGGTTAGGGTTAGGGTTAGGGTTAGGGTTAGGGTTAGGGTTAGGGTTAGGGTTAGGGTTAGGGTTAGGGTTAGGGTTAGGGTTAGGGTTAGGGTTAGGGTTAGGGTTAGGGTTAGGGTTAGGGTTAGGGTTAGGGTTAGGGTTAGGGTTAGGGTTAGGGTTAGGGTTAGGGTTAGGGTTAGGGTTAGGGTTAGGGTTAGGGTTAGGGTTAGGGTTAGGGTTAGGGTTAGGGTTAGGGTTAGGGTTAGGGTTAGGGTTAGGGTTAGGGTTAGGGTTAGGGTTAGGGTTAGGGTTAGGGTTAGGGTTAGGGTTAGGGTTAGGGTTAGGGTTAGGGTTAGGGTTAGGGTTAGGGTTAGGGTTAGGGTTAGGGTTAGGGTTAGGGTTAGGGTTAGGGTTAGGGTTAGGGTTAGGGTTAGGGTTAGGGTTAGGGTTAGGGTTAGGGTTAGGGTTAGGGTTAGGGTTAGGGTTAGGGTTAGGGTTAGGGTTAGGGTTAGGGTTAGGGTTAGGGTTAGGGTTAGGGTTAGGGTTAGGGTTAGGGTTAGGGTTAGGGTTAGGGTTAGGGTTAGGGTTAGGGTTAGGGTTAGGGTTAGGGTTAGGGTTAGGGTTAGGGTTAGGGTTAGGGTTAGGGTTAGGGTTAGGGTTAGGGTTAGGGTTAGGGTTAGGGTTAGGGTTAGGGTTAGGGTTAGGGTTAGGGTTAGGGTTAGGGTTAGGGTTAGGGTTAGGGTTAGGGTTAGGGTTAGGGTTAGGGTTAGGGTTAGGGTTAGGGTTAGGGTTAGGGTTAGGGTTAGGGTTAGGGTTAGGGTTAGGGTTAGGGTTAGGGTTAGGGTTAGGGTTAGGGTTAGGGTTAGGGTTAGGGTTAGGGTTAGGGTTAGGGTTAGGGTTAGGGTTAGGGTTAGGGTTAGGGTTAGGGTTAGGGTTAGGGTTAGGGTTAGGGTTAGGGTTAGGGTTAGGGTTAGGGTTAGGGTTAGGGTTAGGGTTAGGGTTAGGGTTAGGGTTAGGGTTAGGGTTAGGGTTAGGGTTAGGGTTAGGGTTAGGGTTAGGGTTAGGGTTAGGGTTAGGGTTAGGGTTAGGGTTAGGGTTAGGGTTAGGGTTAGGGTTAGGGTTAGGGTTAGGGTTAGGGTTAGGGTTAGGGTTAGGGTTAGGGTTAGGGTTAGGGTTAGGGTTAGGGTTAGGGTTAGGGTTAGGGTTAGGGTTAGGGTTAGGGTTAGGGTTAGGGTTAGGGTTAGGGTTAGGGTTAGGGTTAGGGTTAGGGTTAGGGTTAGGGTTAGGGTTAGGGTTAGGGTTAGGGTTAGGGTTAGGGTTAGGGTTAGGGTTAGGGTTAGGGTTAGGGTTAGGGTTAGGGTTAGGGTTAGGGTTAGGGTTAGGGTTAGGGTTAGGGTTAGGGTTAGGGTTAGGGTTAGGGTTAGGGTTAGGGTTAGGGTTAGGGTTAGGGTTAGGGTTAGGGTTAGGGTTAGGGTTAGGGTTAGGGTTAGGGTTAGGGTTAGGGTTAGGGTTAGGGTTAGGGTTAGGGTTAGGGTTAGGGTTAGGGTTAGGGTTAGGGTTAGGGTTAGGGTTAGGGTTAGGGTTAGGGTTAGGGTTAGGGTTAGGGTTAGGGTTAGGGTTAGGGTTAGGGTTAGGGTTAGGGTTAGGGTTAGGGTTAGGGTTAGGGTTAGGGTTAGGGTTAGGGTTAGGGTTAGGGTTAGGGTTAGGGTTAGGGTTAGGGTTAGGGTTAGGGTTAGGGTTAGGGTTAGGGTTAGGGTTAGGGTTAGGGTTAGGGTTAGGGTTAGGGTTAGGGTTAGGGTTAGGGTTAGGGTTAGGGTTAGGGTTAGGGTTAGGGTTAGGGTTAGGGTTAGGGTTAGGGTTAGGGTTAGGGTTAGGGTTAGGGTTAGGGTTAGGGTTAGGGTTAGGGTTAGGGTTAGGGTTAGGGTTAGGGTTAGGGTTAGGGTTAGGGTTAGGGTTAGGGTTAGGGTTAGGGTTAGGGTTAGGGTTAGGGTTAGGGTTAGGGTTAGGGTTAGGGTTAGGGTTAGGGTTAGGGTTAGGGTTAGGGTTAGGGTTAGGGTTAGGGTTAGGGTTAGGGTTAGGGTTAGGGTTAGGGTTAGGGTTAGGGTTAGGGTTAGGGTTAGGGTTAGGGTTAGGGTTAGGGTTAGGGTTAGGGTTAGGGTTAGGGTTAGGGTTAGGGTTAGGGTTAGGGTTAGGGTTAGGGTTAGGGTTAGGGTTAGGGTTAGGGTTAGGGTTAGGGTTAGGGTTAGGGTTAGGGTTAGGGTTAGGGTTAGGGTTAGGGTTAGGGTTAGGGTTAGGGTTAGGGTTAGGGTTAGGGTTAGGGTTAGGGTTAGGGTTAGGGTTAGGGTTAGGGTTAGGGTTAGGGTTAGGGTTAGGGTTAGGGTTAGGGTTAGGGTTAGGGTTAGGGTTAGGGTTAGGGTTAGGGTTAGGGTTAGGGTTAGGGTTAGGGTTAGGGTTAGGGTTAGGGTTAGGGTTAGGGTTAGGGTTAGGGTTAGGGTTAGGGTTAGGGTTAGGGTTAGGGTTAGGGTTAGGGTTAGGGTTAGGGTTAGGGTTAGGGTTAGGGTTAGGGTTAGGGTTAGGGTTAGGGTTAGGGTTAGGGTTAGGGTTAGGGTTAGGGTTAGGGTTAGGGTTAGGGTTAGGGTTAGGGTTAGGGTTAGGGTTAGGGTTAGGGTTAGGGTTAGGGTTAGGGTTAGGGTTAGGGTTAGGGTTAGGGTTAGGGTTAGGGTTAGGGTTAGGGTTAGGGTTAGGGTTAGGGTTAGGGTTAGGGTTAGGGTTAGGGTTAGGGTTAGGGTTAGGGTTAGGGTTAGGGTTAGGGTTAGGGTTAGGGTTAGGGTTAGGGTTAGGGTTAGGGTTAGGGTTAGGGTTAGGGTTAGGGTTAGGGTTAGGGTTAGGGTTAGGGTTAGGGTTAGGGTTAGGGTTAGGGTTAGGGTTAGGGTTAGGGTTAGGGTTAGGGTTAGGGTTAGGGTTAGGGTTAGGGTTAGGGTTAGGGTTAGGGTTAGGGTTAGGGTTAGGGTTAGGGTTAGGGTTAGGGTTAGGGTTAGGGTTAGGGTTAGGGTTAGGGTTAGGGTTAGGGTTAGGGTTAGGGTTAGGGTTAGGGTTAGGGTTAGGGTTAGGGTTAGGGTTAGGGTTAGGGTTAGGGTTAGGGTTAGGGTTAGGGTTAGGGTTAGGGTTAGGGTTAGGGTTAGGGTTAGGGTTAGGGTTAGGGTTAGGGTTAGGGTTAGGGTTAGGGTTAGGGTTAGGGTTAGGGTTAGGGTTAGGGTTAGGGTTAGGGTTAGGGTTAGGGTTAGGGTTAGGGTTAGGGTTAGGGTTAGGGTTAGGGTTAGGGTTAGGGTTAGGGTTAGGGTTAGGGTTAGGGTTAGGGTTAGGGTTAGGGTTAGGGTTAGGGTTAGGGTTAGGGTTAGGGTTAGGGTTAGGGTTAGGGTTAGGGTTAGGGTTAGGGTTAGGGTTAGGGTTAGGGTTAGGGTTAGGGTTAGGGTTAGGGTTAGGGTTAGGGTTAGGGTTAGGGTTAGGGTTAGGGTTAGGGTTAGGGTTAGGGTTAGGGTTAGGGTTAGGGTTAGGGTTAGGGTTAGGGTTAGGGTTAGGGTTAGGGTTAGGGTTAGGGTTAGGGTTAGGGTTAGGGTTAGGGTTAGGGTTAGGGTTAGGGTTAGGGTTAGGGTTAGGGTTAGGGTTAGGGTTAGGGTTAGGGTTAGGGTTAGGGTTAGGGTTAGGGTTAGGGTTAGGGTTAGGGTTAGGGTTAGGGTTAGGGTTAGGGTTAGGGTTAGGGTTAGGGTTAGGGTTAGGGTTAGGGTTAGGGTTAGGGTTAGGGTTAGGGTTAGGGTTAGGGTTAGGGTTAGGGTTAGGGTTAGGGTTAGGGTTAGGGTTAGGGTTAGGGTTAGGGTTAGGGTTAGGGTTAGGGTTAGGGTTAGGGTTAGGGTTAGGGTTAGGGTTAGGGTTAGGGTTAGGGTTAGGGTTAGGGTTAGGGTTAGGGTTAGGGTTAGGGTTAGGGTTAGGGTTAGGGTTAGGGTTAGGGTTAGGGTTAGGGTTAGGGTTAGGGTTAGGGTTAGGGTTAGGGTTAGGGTTAGGGTTAGGGTTAGGGTTAGGGTTAGGGTTAGGGTTAGGGTTAGGGTTAGGGTTAGGGTTAGGGTTAGGGTTAGGGTTAGGGTTAGGGTTAGGGTTAGGGTTAGGGTTAGGGTTAGGGTTAGGGTTAGGGTTAGGGTTAGGGTTAGGGTTAGGGTTAGGGTTAGGGTTAGGGTTAGGGTTAGGGTTAGGGTTAGGGTTAGGGTTAGGGTTAGGGTTAGGGTTAGGGTTAGGGTTAGGGTTAGGGTTAGGGTTAGGGTTAGGGTTAGGGTTAGGGTTAGGGTTAGGGTTAGGGTTAGGGTTAGGGTTAGGGTTAGGGTTAGGGTTAGGGTTAGGGTTAGGGTTAGGGTTAGGGTTAGGGTTAGGGTTAGGGTTAGGGTTAGGGTTAGGGTTAGGGTTAGGGTTAGGGTTAGGGTTAGGGTTAGGGTTAGGGTTAGGGTTAGGGTTAGGGTTAGGGTTAGGGTTAGGGTTAGGGTTAGGGTTAGGGTTAGGGTTAGGGTTAGGGTTAGGGTTAGGGTTAGGGTTAGGGTTAGGGTTAGGGTTAGGGTTAGGGTTAGGGTTAGGGTTAGGGTTAGGGTTAGGGTTAGGGTTAGGGTTAGGGTTAGGGTTAGGGTTAGGGTTAGGGTTAGGGTTAGGGTTAGGGTTAGGGTTAGGGTTAGGGTTAGGGTTAGGGTTAGGGTTAGGGTTAGGGTTAGGGTTAGGGTTAGGGTTAGGGTTAGGGTTAGGGTTAGGGTTAGGGTTAGGGTTAGGGTTAGGGTTAGGGTTAGGGTTAGGGTTAGGGTTAGGGTTAGGGTTAGGGTTAGGGTTAGGGTTAGGGTTAGGGTTAGGGTTAGGGTTAGGGTTAGGGTTAGGGTTAGGGTTAGGGTTAGGGTTAGGGTTAGGGTTAGGGTTAGGGTTAGGGTTAGGGTTAGGGTTAGGGTTAGGGTTAGGGTTAGGGTTAGGGTTAGGGTTAGGGTTAGGGTTAGGGTTAGGGTTAGGGTTAGGGTTAGGGTTAGGGTTAGGGTTAGGGTTAGGGTTAGGGTTAGGGTTAGGGTTAGGGTTAGGGTTAGGGTTAGGGTTAGGGTTAGGGTTAGGGTTAGGGTTAGGGTTAGGGTTAGGGTTAGGGTTAGGGTTAGGGTTAGGGTTAGGGTTAGGGTTAGGGTTAGGGTTAGGGTTAGGGTTAGGGTTAGGGTTAGGGTTAGGGTTAGGGTTAGGGTTAGGGTTAGGGTTAGGGTTAGGGTTAGGGTTAGGGTTAGGGTTAGGGTTAGGGTTAGGGTTAGGGTTAGGGTTAGGGTTAGGGTTAGGGTTAGGGTTAGGGTTAGGGTTAGGGTTAGGGTTAGGGTTAGGGTTAGGGTTAGGGTTAGGGTTAGGGTTAGGGTTAGGGTTAGGGTTAGGGTTAGGGTTAGGGTTAGGGTTAGGGTTAGGGTTAGGGTTAGGGTTAGGGTTAGGGTTAGGGTTAGGGTTAGGGTTAGGGTTAGGGTTAGGGTTAGGGTTAGGGTTAGGGTTAGGGTTAGGGTTAGGGTTAGGGTTAGGGTTAGGGTTAGGGTTAGGGTTAGGGTTAGGGTTAGGGTTAGGGTTAGGGTTAGGGTTAGGGTTAGGGTTAGGGTTAGGGTTAGGGTTAGGGTTAGGGTTAGGGTTAGGGTTAGGGTTAGGGTTAGGGTTAGGGTTAGGGTTAGGGTTAGGGTTAGGGTTAGGGTTAGGGTTAGGGTTAGGGTTAGGGTTAGGGTTAGGGTTAGGGTTAGGGTTAGGGTTAGGGTTAGGGTTAGGGTTAGGGTTAGGGTTAGGGTTAGGGTTAGGGTTAGGGTTAGGGTTAGGGTTAGGGTTAGGGTTAGGGTTAGGGTTAGGGTTAGGGTTAGGGTTAGGGTTAGGGTTAGGGTTAGGGTTAGGGTTAGGGTTAGGGTTAGGGTTAGGGTTAGGGTTAGGGTTAGGGTTAGGGTTAGGGTTAGGGTTAGGGTTAGGGTTAGGGTTAGGGTTAGGGTTAGGGTTAGGGTTAGGGTTAGGGTTAGGGTTAGGGTTAGGGTTAGGGTTAGGGTTAGGGTTAGGGTTAGGGTTAGGGTTAGGGTTAGGGTTAGGGTTAGGGTTAGGGTTAGGGTTAGGGTTAGGGTTAGGGTTAGGGTTAGGGTTAGGGTTAGGGTTAGGGTTAGGGTTAGGGTTAGGGTTAGGGTTAGGGTTAGGGTTAGGGTTAGGGTTAGGGTTAGGGTTAGGGTTAGGGTTAGGGTTAGGGTTAGGGTTAGGGTTAGGGTTAGGGTTAGGGTTAGGGTTAGGGTTAGGGTTAGGGTTAGGGTTAGGGTTAGGGTTAGGGTTAGGGTTAGGGTTAGGGTTAGGGTTAGGGTTAGGGTTAGGGTTAGGGTTAGGGTTAGGGTTAGGGTTAGGGTTAGGGTTAGGGTTAGGGTTAGGGTTAGGGTTAGGGTTAGGGTTAGGGTTAGGGTTAGGGTTAGGGTTAGGGTTAGGGTTAGGGTTAGGGTTAGGGTTAGGGTTAGGGTTAGGGTTAGGGTTAGGGTTAGGGTTAGGGTTAGGGTTAGGGTTAGGGTTAGGGTTAGGGTTAGGGTTAGGGTTAGGGTTAGGGTTAGGGTTAGGGTTAGGGTTAGGGTTAGGGTTAGGGTTAGGGTTAGGGTTAGGGTTAGGGTTAGGGTTAGGGTTAGGGTTAGGGTTAGGGTTAGGGTTAGGGTTAGGGTTAGGGTTAGGGTTAGGGTTAGGGTTAGGGTTAGGGTTAGGGTTAGGGTTAGGGTTAGGGTTAGGGTTAGGGTTAGGGTTAGGGTTAGGGTTAGGGTTAGGGTTAGGGTTAGGGTTAGGGTTAGGGTTAGGGTTAGGGTTAGGGTTAGGGTTAGGGTTAGGGTTAGGGTTAGGGTTAGGGTTAGGGTTAGGGTTAGGGTTAGGGTTAGGGTTAGGGTTAGGGTTAGGGTTAGGGTTAGGGTTAGGGTTAGGGTTAGGGTTAGGGTTAGGGTTAGGGTTAGGGTTAGGGTTAGGGTTAGGGTTAGGGTTAGGGTTAGGGTTAGGGTTAGGGTTAGGGTTAGGGTTAGGGTTAGGGTTAGGGTTAGGGTTAGGGTTAGGGTTAGGGTTAGGGTTAGGGTTAGGGTTAGGGTTAGGGTTAGGGTTAGGGTTAGGGTTAGGGTTAGGGTTAGGGTTAGGGTTAGGGTTAGGGTTAGGGTTAGGGTTAGGGTTAGGGTTAGGGTTAGGGTTAGGGTTAGGGTTAGGGTTAGGGTTAGGGTTAGGGTTAGGGTTAGGGTTAGGGTTAGGGTTAGGGTTAGGGTTAGGGTTAGGGTTAGGGTTAGGGTTAGGGTTAGGGTTAGGGTTAGGGTTAGGGTTAGGGTTAGGGTTAGGGTTAGGGTTAGGGTTAGGGTTAGGGTTAGGGTTAGGGTTAGGGTTAGGGTTAGGGTTAGGGTTAGGGTTAGGGTTAGGGTTAGGGTTAGGGTTAGGGTTAGGGTTAGGGTTAGGGTTAGGGTTAGGGTTAGGGTTAGGGTTAGGGTTAGGGTTAGGGTTAGGGTTAGGGTTAGGGTTAGGGTTAGGGTTAGGGTTAGGGTTAGGGTTAGGGTTAGGGTTAGGGTTAGGGTTAGGGTTAGGGTTAGGGTTAGGGTTAGGGTTAGGGTTAGGGTTAGGGTTAGGGTTAGGGTTAGGGTTAGGGTTAGGGTTAGGGTTAGGGTTAGGGTTAGGGTTAGGGTTAGGGTTAGGGTTAGGGTTAGGGTTAGGGTTAGGGTTAGGGTTAGGGTTAGGGTTAGGGTTAGGGTTAGGGTTAGGGTTAGGGTTAGGGTTAGGGTTAGGGTTAGGGTTAGGGTTAGGGTTAGGGTTAGGGTTAGGGTTAGGGTTAGGGTTAGGGTTAGGGTTAGGGTTAGGGTTAGGGTTAGGGTTAGGGTTAGGGTTAGGGTTAGGGTTAGGGTTAGGGTTAGGGTTAGGGTTAGGGTTAGGGTTAGGGTTAGGGTTAGGGTTAGGGTTAGGGTTAGGGTTAGGGTTAGGGTTAGGGTTAGGGTTAGGGTTAGGGTTAGGGTTAGGGTTAGGGTTAGGGTTAGGGTTAGGGTTAGGGTTAGGGTTAGGGTTAGGGTTAGGGTTAGGGTTAGGGTTAGGGTTAGGGTTAGGGTTAGGGTTAGGGTTAGGGTTAGGGTTAGGGTTAGGGTTAGGGTTAGGGTTAGGGTTAGGGTTAGGGTTAGGGTTAGGGTTAGGGTTAGGGTTAGGGTTTAGGGTTAGGGTTAGGGTTAGGGTTAGGGTTAGGGTTAGGGTTAGGGTTAGGGTTAGGGTTAGGGTTAGGGTTAGGGTTAGGGTTAGGGTTAGGGTTAGGGTTAGGGTTAGGGTTAGGGTTAGGGTTAGGGTTAGGGTTAGGGTTAGGGTTAGGGTTAGGGTTAGGGTTAGGGTTAGGGTTAGGGTTAGGGTTAGGGTTAGGGTTAGGGTTAGGGTTAGGGTTAGGGTTAGGGTTAGGGTTAGGGTTAGGGTTAGGGGTAGGGTTAGGGTTAGGGGTAGGGTTAGGGGTAGGGGTAGGGGTAGGGGTAGGGGTAGGGGTAGGGGTAGGGGTAGGGGTAGGGGTAGGGGTAGGGGTAGGGGTAGGGGTAGGGGTAGGGGTAGGGGTAGGGGTAGGGGTAGGGGTAGGGGTAGGGGTAGGGGTAGGGGTAGGGGTAGGGGTAGGGGTAGGGGTAGGGGTAGGGGTAGGGGTAGGGGTAGGGGTAGGGGTAGGGGTAGGGGTAGGGGTAGGGGTAGGGGTAGGGGTAGGGGTAGGGGTAGGGGTAGGGGTAGGGGTAGGGGTAGGGGTAGGGGTAGGGGTAGGGGTAGGGGTAGGGGTAGGGGTAGGGTTAGGGTTAGGGTTAGGGTTAGGGTTAGGGTTAGGGTTAGGGTTAGGGTTAGGGTTAGGGTTAGGGTTAGGGTTAGGGTTAGGGTTAGGGTTAGGGTTAGGGTTAGGGTTAGGGTTAGGGTTAGGGTTAGGGTTAGGGTTAGGGTTAGGGTTAGGGTTAGGGTTAGGGTTAGGGTTAGGGTTAGGGTTAGGGTTAGGGTTAGGGTTAGGGTTAGGGTTAGGGTTAGGGTTAGGGTTAGGGTTAGGGTTAGGGTTAGGGTTAGGGTTAGGGTTAGGGTTAGGGTTAGGGTTAGGGTTAGGGTTAGGGTTAGGGTTAGGGTTAGGGTTAGGGTTAGGGTTAGGGTTAGGGTTAGGGTTAGGGTTAGGGTTAGGGTTAGGGTTAGGGTTAGGGTTAGGGTTAGGGTTAGGGTTAGGGTTAGGGTTAGGGTTAGGGTTAGGGTTAGGGTTAGGGTTAGGGTTAGGGTTAGGGTTAGGGTTAGGGTTAGGGTTAGGGTTAGGGTTAGGGTTAGGGTTAGGGTTAGGGTTAGGGTTAGGGTTAGGGTTAGGGTTAGGGTTAGGGTTAGGGTTAGGGTTAGGGTTAGGGTTAGGGTTAGGGTTAGGGTTAGGGTTAGGGTTAGGGTTAGGGTTAGGGTTAGGGTTAGGGTTAGGGTTAGGGTTAGGGTTAGGGTTAGGGTTAGGGTTAGGGTTAGGGTTAGGGTTAGGGTTAGGGTTAGGGTTAGGGTTAGGGTTAGGGTTAGGGTTAGGGTTAGGGTTAGGGTTAGGGTTAGGGTTAGGGTTAGGGTTAGGGTTAGGGTTAGGGTTAGGGTTAGGGTTAGGGTTAGGGTTAGGGTTAGGGTTAGGGTTAGGGTTAGGGTTAGGGTTAGGGTTAGGGTTAGGGTTAGGGTTAGGGTTAGGGTTAGGGTTAGGGTTAGGGTTAGGGTTAGGGTTAGGGTTAGGGTTAGGGTTAGGGTTAGGGTTAGGGTTAGGGTTAGGGTTAGGGTTAGGGTTAGGGTTAGGGTTAGGGTTAGGGTTAGGGTTAGGGTTAGGGTTAGGGTTAGGGTTAGGGTTAGGGTTAGGGTTAGGGTTAGGGTTAGGGTTAGGGTTAGGGTTAGGGTTAGGGTTAGGGTTAGGGTTAGGGTTAGGGTTAGGGTTAGGGTTAGGGTTAGGGTTAGGGTTAGGGTTAGGGTTAGGGTTAGGGTTAGGGTTAGGGTTAGGGTTAGGGTTAGGGTTAGGGTTAGGGTTAGGGTTAGGGTTAGGGTTAGGGTTAGGGTTAGGGTTAGGGTTAGGGTTAGGGTTAGGGTTAGGGTTAGGGTTAGGGTTAGGGTTAGGGTTAGGGTTAGGGTTAGGGTTAGGGTTAGGGTTAGGGTTAGGGTTAGGGTTAGGGTTAGGGTTAGGGTTAGGGTTAGGGTTAGGGTTAGGGTTAGGGTTAGGGTTAGGGTTAGGGTTAGGGTTAGGGTTAGGGTTAGGGTTAGGGTTAGGGTTAGGGTTAGGGTTAGGGTTAGGGTTAGGGTTAGGGTTAGGGTTAGGGTTAGGGTTAGGGTTAGGGTTAGGGTTAGGGTTAGGGTTAGGGTTAGGGTTAGGGTTAGGGTTAGGGTTAGGGTTAGGGTTAGGGTTAGGGTTAGGGTTAGGGTTAGGGTTAGGGTTAGGGTTAGGGTTAGGGTTAGGGTTAGGGTTAGGGTTAGGGTTAGGGTTAGGGTTAGGGTTAGGGTTAGGGTTAGGGTTAGGGTTAGGGTTAGGGTTAGGGTTAGGGTTAGGGTTAGGGTTAGGGTTAGGGTTAGGGTTAGGGTTAGGGTTAGGGTTAGGGTTAGGGTTAGGGTTAGGGTTAGGGTTAGGGTTAGGGTTAGGGTTAGGGTTAGGGTTAGGGTTAGGGTTAGGGTTAGGGTTAGGGTTAGGGTTAGGGTTAGGGTTAGGGTTAGGGTTAGGGTTAGGGTTAGGGTTAGGGTTAGGGTTAGGGTTAGGGTTAGGGTTAGGGTTAGGGTTAGGGTTAGGGTTAGGGTTAGGGTTAGGGTTAGGGTTAGGGTTAGGGTTAGGGTTAGGGTTAGGGTTAGGGTTAGGGTTAGGGTTAGGGTTAGGGTTAGGGTTAGGGTTAGGGTTAGGGTTAGGGTTAGGGTTAGGGTTAGGGTTAGGGTTAGGGTTAGGGTTAGGGTTAGGGTTAGGGTTAGGGTTAGGGTTAGGGTTAGGGTTAGGGTTAGGGTTAGGGTTAGGGTTAGGGTTAGGGTTAGGGTTAGGGTTAGGGTTAGGGTTAGGGTTAGGGTTAGGGTTAGGGTTAGGGTTAGGGTTAGGGTTAGGGTTAGGGTTAGGGTTAGGGTTAGGGTTAGGGTTAGGGTTAGGGTTAGGGTTAGGGTTAGGGTTAGGGTTAGGGTTAGGGTTAGGGTTAGGGTTAGGGTTAGGGTTAGGGTTAGGGTTAGGGTTAGGGTTAGGGTTAGGGTTAGGGTTAGGGTTAGGGTTAGGGTTAGGGTTAGGGTTAGGGTTAGGGTTAGGGTTAGGGTTAGGGTTAGGGTTAGGGTTAGGGTTAGGGTTAGGGTTAGGGTTAGGGTTAGGGTTAGGGTTAGGGTTAGGGTTAGGGTTAGGGTTAGGGTTAGGGTTAGGGTTAGGGTTAGGGTTAGGGTTAGGGTTAGGGTTAGGGTTAGGGTTAGGGTTAGGGTTAGGGTTAGGGTTAGGGTTAGGGTTAGGGTTAGGGTTAGGGTTAGGGTTAGGGTTAGGGTTAGGGTTAGGGTTAGGGTTAGGGTTAGGGTTAGGGTTAGGGTTAGGGTTAGGGTTAGGGTTAGGGTTAGGGTTAGGGTTAGGGTTAGGGTTAGGGTTAGGGTTAGGGTTAGGGTTAGGGTTAGGGTTAGGGTTAGGGTTAGGGTTAGGGTTAGGGTTAGGGTTAGGGTTAGGGTTAGGGTTAGGGTTAGGGTTAGGGTTAGGGTTAGGGTTAGGGTTAGGGTTAGGGTTAGGGTTAGGGTTAGGGTTAGGGTTAGGGTTAGGGTTAGGGTTAGGGTTAGGGTTAGGGTTAGGGTTAGGGTTAGGGTTAGGGTTAGGGTTAGGGTTAGGGTTAGGGTTAGGGTT
Organism: Heloderma suspectum; assembly: GCF_057233095.1. Lineage (NCBI taxonomy): Eukaryota > Metazoa > Chordata > Lepidosauria > Squamata > Helodermatidae > Heloderma > Heloderma suspectum. Next base: position 201,615 of record NC_139473.1, on the reverse strand, counting down.
AGGGTTAGGGTTAGGGTTAGGGTTAGGGTTAGGGTTAGGGTTAGGGTTAGGGTTAGGGTTAGGGTTAGGGTTAGGGTTAGGGTTAGGGTTAGGGTTAGGGTTAGGGTTAGGGTTAGGGTTAGGGTTAGGGTTAGGGTTAGGGTTAGGGTTAGGGTTAGGGTTAGGGTTAGGGTTAGGGTTAGGGTTAGGGTTAGGGTTAGGGTTAGGGTTAGGGTTAGGGTTAGGGTTAGGGTTAGGGTTAGGGTTAGGGTTAGGGTTAGGGTTAGGGTTAGGGTTAGGGTTAGGGTTAGGGTTAGGGTTAGGGTTAGGGTTAGGGTTAGGGTTAGGGTTAGGGTTAGGGTTAGGGTTAGGGTTAGGGTTAGGGTTAGGGTTAGGGTTAGGGTTAGGGTTAGGGTTAGGGTTAGGGTTAGGGTTAGGGTTAGGGTTAGGGTTAGGGTTAGGGTTAGGGTTAGGGTTAGGGTTAGGGTTAGGGTTAGGGTTAGGGTTAGGGTTAGGGTTAGGGTTAGGGTTAGGGTTAGGGTTAGGGTTAGGGTTAGGGTTAGGGTTAGGGTTAGGGTTAGGGTTAGGGTTAGGGTTAGGGTTAGGGTTAGGGTTAGGGTTAGGGTTAGGGTTAGGGTTAGGGTTAGGGTTAGGGTTAGGGTTAGGGTTAGGGTTAGGGTTAGGGTTAGGGTTAGGGTTAGGGTTAGGGTTAGGGTTAGGGTTAGGGTTAGGGTTAGGGTTAGGGTTAGGGTTAGGGTTAGGGTTAGGGTTAGGGTTAGGGTTAGGGTTAGGGTTAGGGTTAGGGTTAGGGTTAGGGTTAGGGTTAGGGTTAGGGTTAGGGTTAGGGTTAGGGTTAGGGTTAGGGTTAGGGTTAGGGTTAGGGTTAGGGTTAGGGTTAGGGTTAGGGTTAGGGTTAGGGTTAGGGTTAGGGTTAGGGTTAGGGTTAGGGTTAGGGTTAGGGTTAGGGTTAGGGTTAGGGTTAGGGTTAGGGTTAGGGTTAGGGTTAGGGTTAGGGTTAGGGTTAGGGTTAGGGTTAGGGTTAGGGTTAGGGTTAGGGTTAGGGTTAGGGTTAGGGTTAGGGTTAGGGTTAGGGTTAGGGTTAGGGTTAGGGTTAGGGTTAGGGTTAGGGTTAGGGTTAGGGTTAGGGTTAGGGTTAGGGTTAGGGTTAGGGTTAGGGTTAGGGTTAGGGTTAGGGTTAGGGTTAGGGTTAGGGTTAGGGTTAGGGTTAGGGTTAGGGTTAGGGTTAGGGTTAGGGTTAGGGTTAGGGTTAGGGTTAGGGTTAGGGTTAGGGTTAGGGTTAGGGTTAGGGTTAGGGTTAGGGTTAGGGTTAGGGTTAGGGTTAGGGTTAGGGTTAGGGTTAGGGTTAGGGTTAGGGTTAGGGTTAGGGTTAGGGTTAGGGTTAGGGTTAGGGTTAGGGTTAGGGTTAGGGTTAGGGTTAGGGTTAGGGTTAGGGTTAGGGTTAGGGTTAGGGTTAGGGTTAGGGTTAGGGTTAGGGTTAGGGTTAGGGTTAGGGTTAGGGTTAGGGTTAGGGTTAGGGTTAGGGTTAGGGTTAGGGTTAGGGTTAGGGTTAGGGTTAGGGTTAGGGTTAGGGTTAGGGTTAGGGTTAGGGTTAGGGTTAGGGTTAGGGTTAGGGTTAGGGTTAGGGTTAGGGTTAGGGTTAGGGTTAGGGTTAGGGTTAGGGTTAGGGTTAGGGTTAGGGTTAGGGTTAGGGTTAGGGTTAGGGTTAGGGTTAGGGTTAGGGTTAGGGTTAGGGTTAGGGTTAGGGTTAGGGTTAGGGTTAGGGTTAGGGTTAGGGTTAGGGTTAGGGTTAGGGTTAGGGTTAGGGTTAGGGTTAGGGTTAGGGTTAGGGTTAGGGTTAGGGTTAGGGTTAGGGTTAGGGTTAGGGTTAGGGTTAGGGTTAGGGTTAGGGTTAGGGTTAGGGTTAGGGTTAGGGTTAGGGTTAGGGTTAGGGTTAGGGTTAGGGTTAGGGTTAGGGTTAGGGTTAGGGTTAGGGTTAGGGTTAGGGTTAGGGTTAGGGTTAGGGTTAGGGTTAGGGTTAGGGTTAGGGTTAGGGTTAGGGTTAGGGTTAGGGTTAGGGTTAGGGTTAGGGTTAGGGTTAGGGTTAGGGTTAGGGTTAGGGTTAGGGTTAGGGTTAGGGTTAGGGTTAGGGTTAGGGTTAGGGTTAGGGTTAGGGTTAGGGTTAGGGTTAGGGTTAGGGTTAGGGTTAGGGTTAGGGTTAGGGTTAGGGTTAGGGTTAGGGTTAGGGTTAGGGTTAGGGTTAGGGTTAGGGTTAGGGTTAGGGTTAGGGTTAGGGTTAGGGTTAGGGTTAGGGTTAGGGTTAGGGTTAGGGTTAGGGTTAGGGTTAGGGTTAGGGTTAGGGTTAGGGTTAGGGTTAGGGTTAGGGTTAGGGTTAGGGTTAGGGTTAGGGTTAGGGTTAGGGTTAGGGTTAGGGTTAGGGTTAGGGTTAGGGTTAGGGTTAGGGTTAGGGTTAGGGTTAGGGTTAGGGTTAGGGTTAGGGTTAGGGTTAGGGTTAGGGTTAGGGTTAGGGTTAGGGTTAGGGTTAGGGTTAGGGTTAGGGTTAGGGTTAGGGTTAGGGTTAGGGTTAGGGTTAGGGTTAGGGTTAGGGTTAGGGTTAGGGTTAGGGTTAGGGTTAGGGTTAGGGTTAGGGTTAGGGTTAGGGTTAGGGTTAGGGTTAGGGTTAGGGTTAGGGTTAGGGTTAGGGTTAGGGTTAGGGTTAGGGTTAGGGTTAGGGTTAGGGTTAGGGTTAGGGTTAGGGTTAGGGTTAGGGTTAGGGTTAGGGTTAGGGTTAGGGTTAGGGTTAGGGTTAGGGTTAGGGTTAGGGTTAGGGTTAGGGTTAGGGTTAGGGTTAGGGTTAGGGTTAGGGTTAGGGTTAGGGTTAGGGTTAGGGTTAGGGTTAGGGTTAGGGTTAGGGTTAGGGTTAGGGTTAGGGTTAGGGTTAGGGTTAGGGTTAGGGTTAGGGTTAGGGTTAGGGTTAGGGTTAGGGTTAGGGTTAGGGTTAGGGTTAGGGTTAGGGTTAGGGTTAGGGTTAGGGTTAGGGTTAGGGTTAGGGTTAGGGTTAGGGTTAGGGTTAGGGTTAGGGTTAGGGTTAGGGTTAGGGTTAGGGTTAGGGTTAGGGTTAGGGTTAGGGTTAGGGTTAGGGTTAGGGTTAGGGTTAGGGTTAGGGTTAGGGTTAGGGTTAGGGTTAGGGTTAGGGTTAGGGTTAGGGTTAGGGTTAGGGTTAGGGTTAGGGTTAGGGTTAGGGTTAGGGTTAGGGTTAGGGTTAGGGTTAGGGTTAGGGTTAGGGTTAGGGTTAGGGTTAGGGTTAGGGTTAGGGTTAGGGTTAGGGTTAGGGTTAGGGTTAGGGTTAGGGTTAGGGTTAGGGTTAGGGTTAGGGTTAGGGTTAGGGTTAGGGTTAGGGTTAGGGTTAGGGTTAGGGTTAGGGTTAGGGTTAGGGTTAGGGTTAGGGTTAGGGTTAGGGTTAGGGTTAGGGTTAGGGTTAGGGTTAGGGTTAGGGTTAGGGTTAGGGTTAGGGTTAGGGTTAGGGTTAGGGTTAGGGTTAGGGTTAGGGTTAGGGTTAGGGTTAGGGTTAGGGTTAGGGTTAGGGTTAGGGTTAGGGTTAGGGTTAGGGTTAGGGTTAGGGTTAGGGTTAGGGTTAGGGTTAGGGTTAGGGTTAGGGTTAGGGTTAGGGTTAGGGTTAGGGTTAGGGTTAGGGTTAGGGTTAGGGTTAGGGTTAGGGTTAGGGTTAGGGTTAGGGTTAGGGTTAGGGTTAGGGTTAGGGTTAGGGTTAGGGTTAGGGTTAGGGTTAGGGTTAGGGTTAGGGTTAGGGTTAGGGTTAGGGTTAGGGTTAGGGTTAGGGTTAGGGTTAGGGTTAGGGTTAGGGTTAGGGTTAGGGTTAGGGTTAGGGTTAGGGTTAGGGTTAGGGTTAGGGTTAGGGTTAGGGTTAGGGTTAGGGTTAGGGTTAGGGTTAGGGTTAGGGTTAGGGTTAGGGTTAGGGTTAGGGTTAGGGTTAGGGTTAGGGTTAGGGTTAGGGTTAGGGTTAGGGTTAGGGTTAGGGTTAGGGTTAGGGTTAGGGTTAGGGTTAGGGTTAGGGTTAGGGTTAGGGTTAGGGTTAGGGTTAGGGTTAGGGTTAGGGTTAGGGTTAGGGTTAGGGTTAGGGTTAGGGTTAGGGTTAGGGTTAGGGTTAGGGTTAGGGTTAGGGTTAGGGTTAGGGTTAGGGTTAGGGTTAGGGTTAGGGTTAGGGTTAGGGTTAGGGTTAGGGTTAGGGTTAGGGTTAGGGTTAGGGTTAGGGTTAGGGTTAGGGTTAGGGTTAGGGTTAGGGTTAGGGTTAGGGTTAGGGTTAGGGTTAGGGTTAGGGTTAGGGTTAGGGTTAGGGTTAGGGTTAGGGTTAGGGTTAGGGTTAGGGTTAGGGTTAGGGTTAGGGTTAGGGTTAGGGTTAGGGTTAGGGTTAGGGTTAGGGTTAGGGTTAGGGTTAGGGTTAGGGTTAGGGTTAGGGTTAGGGTTAGGGTTAGGGTTAGGGTTAGGGTTAGGGTTAGGGTTAGGGTTAGGGTTAGGGTTAGGGTTAGGGTTAGGGTTAGGGTTAGGGTTAGGGTTAGGGTTAGGGTTAGGGTTAGGGTTAGGGTTAGGGTTAGGGTTAGGGTTAGGGTTAGGGTTAGGGTTAGGGTTAGGGTTAGGGTTAGGGTTAGGGTTAGGGTTAGGGTTAGGGTTAGGGTTAGGGTTAGGGTTAGGGTTAGGGTTAGGGTTAGGGTTAGGGTTAGGGTTAGGGTTAGGGTTAGGGTTAGGGTTAGGGTTAGGGTTAGGGTTAGGGTTAGGGTTAGGGTTAGGGTTAGGGTTAGGGTTAGGGTTAGGGTTAGGGTTAGGGTTAGGGTTAGGGTTAGGGTTAGGGTTAGGGTTAGGGTTAGGGTTAGGGTTAGGGTTAGGGTTAGGGTTAGGGTTAGGGTTAGGGTTAGGGTTAGGGTTAGGGTTAGGGTTAGGGTTAGGGTTAGGGTTAGGGTTAGGGTTAGGGTTAGGGTTAGGGTTAGGGTTAGGGTTAGGGTTAGGGTTAGGGTTAGGGTTAGGGTTAGGGTTAGGGTTAGGGTTAGGGTTAGGGTTAGGGTTAGGGTTAGGGTTAGGGTTAGGGTTAGGGTTAGGGTTAGGGTTAGGGTTAGGGTTAGGGTTAGGGTTAGGGTTAGGGTTAGGGTTAGGGTTAGGGTTAGGGTTAGGGTTAGGGTTAGGGTTAGGGTTAGGGTTAGGGTTAGGGTTAGGGTTAGGGTTAGGGTTAGGGTTAGGGTTAGGGTTAGGGTTAGGGTTAGGGTTAGGGTTAGGGTTAGGGTTAGGGTTAGGGTTAGGGTTAGGGTTAGGGTTAGGGTTAGGGTTAGGGTTAGGGTTAGGGTTAGGGTTAGGGTTAGGGTTAGGGTTAGGGTTAGGGTTAGGGTTAGGGTTAGGGTTAGGGTTAGGGTTAGGGTTAGGGTTAGGGTTAGGGTTAGGGTTAGGGTTAGGGTTAGGGTTAGGGTTAGGGTTAGGGTTAGGGTTAGGGTTAGGGTTAGGGTTAGGGTTAGGGTTAGGGTTAGGGTTAGGGTTAGGGTTAGGGTTAGGGTTAGGGTTAGGGTTAGGGTTAGGGTTAGGGTTAGGGTTAGGGTTAGGGTTAGGGTTAGGGTTAGGGTTAGGGTTAGGGTTAGGGTTAGGGTTAGGGTTAGGGTTAGGGTTAGGGTTAGGGTTAGGGTTAGGGTTAGGGTTAGGGTTAGGGTTAGGGTTAGGGTTAGGGTTAGGGTTAGGGTTAGGGTTAGGGTTAGGGTTAGGGTTAGGGTTAGGGTTAGGGTTAGGGTTAGGGTTAGGGTTAGGGTTAGGGTTAGGGTTAGGGTTAGGGTTAGGGTTAGGGTTAGGGTTAGGGTTAGGGTTAGGGTTAGGGTTAGGGTTAGGGTTAGGGTTAGGGTTAGGGTTAGGGTTAGGGTTAGGGTTAGGGTTAGGGTTAGGGTTAGGGTTAGGGTTAGGGTTAGGGTTAGGGTTAGGGTTAGGGTTAGGGTTAGGGTTAGGGTTAGGGTTAGGGTTAGGGTTAGGGTTAGGGTTAGGGTTAGGGTTAGGGTTAGGGTTAGGGTTAGGGTTAGGGTTAGGGTTAGGGTTAGGGTTAGGGTTAGGGTTAGGGTTAGGGTTAGGGTTAGGGTTAGGGTTAGGGTTAGGGTTAGGGTTAGGGTTAGGGTTAGGGTTAGGGTTAGGGTTAGGGTTAGGGTTAGGGTTAGGGTTAGGGTTAGGGTTAGGGTTAGGGTTAGGGTTAGGGTTAGGGTTAGGGTTAGGGTTAGGGTTAGGGTTAGGGTTAGGGTTAGGGTTAGGGTTAGGGTTAGGGTTAGGGTTAGGGTTAGGGTTAGGGTTAGGGTTAGGGTTAGGGTTAGGGTTAGGGTTAGGGTTAGGGTTAGGGTTAGGGTTAGGGTTAGGGTTAGGGTTAGGGTTAGGGTTAGGGTTAGGGTTAGGGTTAGGGTTAGGGTTAGGGTTAGGGTTAGGGTTAGGGTTAGGGTTAGGGTTAGGGTTAGGGTTAGGGTTAGGGTTAGGGTTAGGGTTAGGGTTAGGGTTAGGGTTAGGGTTAGGGTTAGGGTTAGGGTTAGGGTTAGGGTTAGGGTTAGGGTTAGGGTTAGGGTTAGGGTTAGGGTTAGGGTTAGGGTTAGGGTTAGGGTTAGGGTTAGGGTTAGGGTTAGGGTTAGGGTTAGGGTTAGGGTTAGGGTTAGGGTTAGGGTTAGGGTTAGGGTTAGGGTTAGGGTTAGGGTTAGGGTTAGGGTTAGGGTTAGGGTTAGGGTTAGGGTTAGGGTTAGGGTTAGGGTTAGGGTTAGGGTTAGGGTTAGGGTTAGGGTTAGGGTTAGGGTTAGGGTTAGGGTTAGGGTTAGGGTTAGGGTTAGGGTTAGGGTTAGGGTTAGGGTTAGGGTTAGGGTTAGGGTTAGGGTTAGGGTTAGGGTTAGGGTTAGGGTTAGGGTTAGGGTTAGGGTTAGGGTTAGGGTTAGGGTTAGGGTTAGGGTTAGGGTTAGGGTTAGGGTTAGGGTTAGGGTTAGGGTTAGGGTTAGGGTTAGGGTTAGGGTTAGGGTTAGGGTTAGGGTTAGGGTTAGGGTTAGGGTTAGGGTTAGGGTTAGGGTTAGGGTTAGGGTTAGGGTTAGGGTTAGGGTTAGGGTTAGGGTTAGGGTTAGGGTTAGGGTTAGGGTTAGGGTTAGGGTTAGGGTTAGGGTTAGGGTTAGGGTTAGGGTTAGGGTTAGGGTTAGGGTTAGGGTTAGGGTTAGGGTTAGGGTTAGGGTTAGGGTTAGGGTTAGGGTTAGGGTTAGGGTTAGGGTTAGGGTTAGGGTTAGGGTTAGGGTTAGGGTTAGGGTTAGGGTTAGGGTTAGGGTTAGGGTTAGGGTTAGGGTTAGGGTTAGGGTTAGGGTTAGGGTTAGGGTTAGGGTTAGGGTTAGGGTTAGGGTTAGGGTTAGGGTTAGGGTTAGGGTTAGGGTTAGGGTTAGGGTTAGGGTTAGGGTTAGGGTTAGGGTTAGGGTTAGGGTTAGGGTTAGGGTTAGGGTTAGGGTTAGGGTTAGGGTTAGGGTTAGGGTTAGGGTTAGGGTTAGGGTTAGGGTTAGGGTTAGGGTTAGGGTTAGGGTTAGGGTTAGGGTTAGGGTTAGGGTTAGGGTTAGGGTTAGGGTTAGGGTTAGGGTTAGGGTTAGGGTTAGGGTTAGGGTTAGGGTTAGGGTTAGGGTTAGGGTTAGGGTTAGGGTTAGGGTTAGGGTTAGGGTTAGGGTTAGGGTTAGGGTTAGGGTTAGGGTTAGGGTTAGGGTTAGGGTTAGGGTTAGGGTTAGGGTTAGGGTTAGGGTTAGGGTTAGGGTTAGGGTTAGGGTTAGGGTTAGGGTTAGGGTTAGGGTTAGGGTTAGGGTTAGGGTTAGGGTTAGGGTTAGGGTTAGGGTTAGGGTTAGGGTTAGGGTTAGGGTTAGGGTTAGGGTTAGGGTTAGGGTTAGGGTTAGGGTTAGGGTTAGGGTTAGGGTTAGGGTTAGGGTTAGGGTTAGGGTTAGGGTTAGGGTTAGGGTTAGGGTTAGGGTTAGGGTTAGGGTTAGGGTTAGGGTTAGGGTTAGGGTTAGGGTTAGGGTTAGGGTTAGGGTTAGGGTTAGGGTTAGGGTTAGGGTTAGGGTTAGGGTTAGGGTTAGGGTTAGGGTTAGGGTTAGGGTTAGGGTTAGGGTTAGGGTTAGGGTTAGGGTTAGGGTTAGGGTTAGGGTTAGGGTTAGGGTTAGGGTTAGGGTTAGGGTTAGGGTTAGGGTTAGGGTTAGGGTTAGGGTTAGGGTTAGGGTTAGGGTTAGGGTTAGGGTTAGGGTTAGGGTTAGGGTTAGGGTTAGGGTTAGGGTTAGGGTTAGGGTTAGGGTTAGGGTTAGGGTTAGGGTTAGGGTTAGGGTTAGGGTTAGGGTTAGGGTTAGGGTTAGGGTTAGGGTTAGGGTTAGGGTTAGGGTTAGGGTTAGGGTTAGGGTTAGGGTTAGGGTTAGGGTTAGGGTTAGGGTTAGGGTTAGGGTTAGGGTTAGGGTTAGGGTTAGGGTTAGGGTTAGGGTTAGGGTTAGGGTTAGGGTTAGGGTTAGGGTTAGGGTTAGGGTTAGGGTTAGGGTTAGGGTTAGGGTTAGGGTTAGGGTTAGGGTTAGGGTTAGGGTTAGGGTTAGGGTTAGGGTTAGGGTTAGGGTTAGGGTTAGGGTTAGGGTTAGGGTTAGGGTTAGGGTTAGGGTTAGGGTTAGGGTTAGGGTTAGGGTTAGGGTTAGGGTTAGGGTTAGGGTTAGGGTTAGGGTTAGGGTTAGGGTTAGGGTTAGGGTTAGGGTTAGGGTTAGGGTTAGGGTTAGGGTTAGGGTTAGGGTTAGGGTTAGGGTTAGGGTTAGGGTTAGGGTTAGGGTTAGGGTTAGGGTTAGGGTTAGGGTTAGGGTTAGGGTTAGGGTTAGGGTTAGGGTTAGGGTTAGGGTTAGGGTTAGGGTTAGGGTTAGGGTTAGGGTTAGGGTTAGGGTTAGGGTTAGGGTTAGGGTTAGGGTTAGGGTTAGGGTTAGGGTTAGGGTTAGGGTTAGGGTTAGGGTTAGGGTTAGGGTTAGGGTTAGGGTTAGGGTTAGGGTTAGGGTTAGGGTTAGGGTTAGGGTTAGGGTTAGGGTTAGGGTTAGGGTTAGGGTTAGGGTTAGGGTTAGGGTTAGGGTTAGGGTTAGGGTTAGGGTTAGGGTTAGGGTTAGGGTTAGGGTTAGGGTTAGGGTTAGGGTTAGGGTTAGGGTTAGGGTTAGGGTTAGGGTTAGGGTTAGGGTTAGGGTTAGGGTTAGGGTTAGGGTTAGGGTTAGGGTTAGGGTTAGGGTTAGGGTTAGGGTTAGGGTTAGGGTTAGGGTTAGGGTTAGGGTTAGGGTTAGGGTTAGGGTTAGGGTTAGGGTTAGGGTTAGGGTTAGGGTTAGGGTTAGGGTTAGGGTTAGGGTTAGGGTTAGGGTTAGGGTTAGGGTTAGGGTTAGGGTTAGGGTTAGGGTTAGGGTTAGGGTTAGGGTTAGGGTTAGGGTTAGGGTTAGGGTTAGGGTTAGGGTTAGGGTTAGGGTTAGGGTTAGGGTTAGGGTTAGGGTTAGGGTTAGGGTTAGGGTTAGGGTTAGGGTTAGGGTTAGGGTTAGGGTTAGGGTTAGGGTTAGGGTTAGGGTTAGGGTTAGGGTTAGGGTTAGGGTTAGGGTTAGGGTTAGGGTTAGGGTTAGGGTTAGGGTTAGGGTTAGGGTTAGGGTTAGGGTTAGGGTTAGGGTTAGGGTTAGGGTTAGGGTTAGGGTTAGGGTTAGGGTTAGGGTTAGGGTTAGGGTTAGGGTTAGGGTTAGGGTTAGGGTTAGGGTTAGGGTTAGGGTTAGGGTTAGGGTTAGGGTTAGGGTTAGGGTTAGGGTTAGGGTTAGGGTTAGGGTTAGGGTTAGGGTTAGGGTTAGGGTTAGGGTTAGGGTTAGGGTTAGGGTTAGGGTTAGGGTTAGGGTTAGGGTTAGGGTTAGGGTTAGGGTTAGGGTTAGGGTTAGGGTTAGGGTTAGGGTTAGGGTTAGGGTTAGGGTTAGGGTTAGGGTTAGGGTTAGGGTTAGGGTTAGGGTTAGGGTTAGGGTTAGGGTTAGGGTTAGGGTTAGGGTTAGGGTTAGGGTTAGGGTTAGGGTTAGGGTTAGGGTTAGGGTTAGGGTTAGGGTTAGGGTTAGGGTTAGGGTTAGGGTTAGGGTTAGGGTTAGGGTTAGGGTTAGGGTTAGGGTTAGGGTTAGGGTTAGGGTTAGGGTTAGGGTTAGGGTTAGGGTTAGGGTTAGGGTTAGGGTTAGGGTTAGGGTTAGGGTTAGGGTTAGGGTTAGGGTTAGGGTTAGGGTTAGGGTTAGGGTTAGGGTTAGGGTTAGGGTTAGGGTTAGGGTTAGGGTTAGGGTTAGGGTTAGGGTTAGGGTTAGGGTTAGGGTTAGGGTTAGGGTTAGGGTTAGGGTTAGGGTTAGGGTTAGGGTTAGGGTTAGGGTTAGGGTTAGGGTTAGGGTTAGGGTTAGGGTTAGGGTTAGGGTTAGGGTTAGGGTTAGGGTTAGGGTTAGGGTTAGGGTTAGGGTTAGGGTTAGGGTTAGGGTTAGGGTTAGGGTTAGGGTTAGGGTTAGGGTTAGGGTTAGGGTTAGGGTTAGGGTTAGGGTTAGGGTTAGGGTTAGGGTTAGGGTTAGGGTTAGGGTTAGGGTTAGGGTTAGGGTTAGGGTTAGGGTTAGGGTTAGGGTTAGGGTTAGGGTTAGGGTTAGGGTTAGGGTTAGGGTTAGGGTTAGGGTTAGGGTTAGGGTTAGGGTTAGGGTTAGGGTTAGGGTTAGGGTTAGGGTTAGGGTTAGGGTTAGGGTTAGGGTTAGGGTTAGGGTTAGGGTTAGGGTTAGGGTTAGGGTTAGGGTTAGGGTTAGGGTTAGGGTTAGGGTTAGGGTTAGGGTTAGGGTTAGGGTTAGGGTTAGGGTTAGGGTTAGGGTTAGGGTTAGGGTTAGGGTTAGGGTTAGGGTTAGGGTTAGGGTTAGGGTTAGGGTTAGGGTTAGGGTTAGGGTTAGGGTTAGGGTTAGGGTTAGGGTTAGGGTTAGGGTTAGGGTTAGGGTTAGGGTTAGGGTTAGGGTTAGGGTTAGGGTTAGGGTTAGGGTTAGGGTTAGGGTTAGGGTTAGGGTTAGGGTTAGGGTTAGGGTTAGGGTTAGGGTTAGGGTTAGGGTTAGGGTTAGGGTTAGGGTTAGGGTTAGGGTTAGGGTTAGGGTTAGGGTTAGGGTTAGGGTTAGGGTTAGGGTTAGGGTTAGGGTTAGGGTTAGGGTTAGGGTTAGGGTTAGGGTTAGGGTTAGGGTTAGGGTTAGGGTTAGGGTTAGGGTTAGGGTTAGGGTTAGGGTTAGGGTTAGGGTTAGGGTTAGGGTTAGGGTTAGGGTTAGGGTTAGGGTTAGGGTTAGGGTTAGGGTTAGGGTTAGGGTTAGGGTTAGGGTTAGGGTTAGGGTTAGGGTTAGGGTTAGGGTTAGGGTTAGGGTTAGGGTTAGGGTTAGGGTTAGGGTTAGGGTTAGGGTTAGGGTTAGGGTTAGGGTTAGGGTTAGGGTTAGGGTTAGGGTTAGGGTTAGGGTTAGGGTTAGGGTTAGGGTTAGGGTTAGGGTTAGGGTTAGGGTTAGGGTTAGGGTTAGGGTTAGGGTTAGGGTTAGGGTTAGGGTTAGGGTTAGGGTTAGGGTTAGGGTTAGGGTTAGGGTTAGGGTTAGGGTTAGGGTTAGGGTTAGGGTTAGGGTTAGGGTTAGGGTTAGGGTTAGGGTTAGGGTTAGGGTTAGGGTTAGGGTTAGGGTTAGGGTTAGGGTTAGGGTTAGGGTTAGGGTTAGGGTTAGGGTTAGGGTTAGGGTTAGGGTTAGGGTTAGGGTTAGGGTTAGGGTTAGGGTTAGGGTTAGGGTTAGGGTTAGGGTTAGGGTTAGGGTTAGGGTTAGGGTTAGGGTTAGGGTTAGGGTTAGGGTTAGGGTTAGGGTTAGGGTTAGGGTTAGGGTTAGGGTTAGGGTTAGGGTTAGGGTTAGGGTTAGGGTTAGGGTTAGGGTTAGGGTTAGGGTTAGGGTTAGGGTTAGGGTTAGGGTTAGGGTTAGGGTTAGGGTTAGGGTTAGGGTTAGGGTTAGGGTTAGGGTTAGGGTTAGGGTTAGGGTTAGGGTTAGGGTTAGGGTTAGGGTTAGGGTTAGGGTTAGGGTTAGGGTTAGGGTTAGGGTTAGGGTTAGGGTTAGGGTTAGGGTTAGGGTTAGGGTTAGGGTTAGGGTTAGGGTTAGGGTTAGGGTTAGGGTTAGGGTTAGGGTTAGGGTTAGGGTTAGGGTTAGGGTTAGGGTTAGGGTTAGGGTTAGGGTTAGGGTTAGGGTTAGGGTTAGGGTTAGGGTTAGGGTTAGGGTTAGGGTTAGGGTTAGGGTTAGGGTTAGGGTTAGGGTTAGGGTTAGGGTTAGGGTTAGGGTTAGGGTTAGGGTTAGGGTTAGGGTTAGGGTTAGGGTTAGGGTTAGGGTTAGGGTTAGGGTTAGGGTTAGGGTTAGGGTTAGGGTTAGGGTTAGGGTTAGGGTTAGGGTTAGGGTTAGGGTTAGGGTTAGGGTTAGGGTTAGGGTTAGGGTTAGGGTTAGGGTTAGGGTTAGGGTTAGGGTTAGGGTTAGGGTTAGGGTTAGGGTTAGGGTTAGGGTTAGGGTTAGGGTTAGGGTTAGGGTTAGGGTTAGGGTTAGGGTTAGGGTTAGGGTTAGGGTTAGGGTTAGGGTTAGGGTTAGGGTTAGGGTTAGGGTTAGGGTTAGGGTTAGGGTTAGGGTTAGGGTTAGGGTTAGGGTTAGGGTTAGGGTTAGGGTTAGGGTTAGGGTTAGGGTTAGGGTTAGGGTTAGGGTTAGGGTTAGGGTTAGGGTTAGGGTTAGGGTTAGGGTTAGGGTTAGGGTTAGGGTTAGGGTTAGGGTTAGGGTTAGGGTTAGGGTTAGGGTTAGGGTTAGGGTTAGGGTTAGGGTTAGGGTTAGGGTTAGGGTTAGGGTTAGGGTTAGGGTTAGGGTTAGGGTTAGGGTTAGGGTTAGGGTTAGGGTTAGGGTTAGGGTTAGGGTTAGGGTTAGGGTTAGGGTTAGGGTTAGGGTTAGGGTTAGGGTTAGGGTTAGGGTTAGGGTTAGGGTTAGGGTTAGGGTTAGGGTTAGGGTTAGGGTTAGGGTTAGGGTTAGGGTTAGGGTTAGGGTTAGGGTTAGGGTTAGGGTTAGGGTTAGGGTTAGGGTTAGGGTTAGGGTTAGGGTTAGGGTTAGGGTTAGGGTTAGGGTTAGGGTTAGGGTTAGGGTTAGGGTTAGGGTTAGGGTTAGGGTTAGGGTTAGGGTTAGGGTTAGGGTTAGGGTTAGGGTTAGGGTTAGGGTTAGGGTTAGGGTTAGGGTTAGGGTTAGGGTTAGGGTTAGGGTTAGGGTTAGGGTTAGGGTTAGGGTTAGGGTTAGGGTTAGGGTTAGGGTTAGGGTTAGGGTTAGGGTTAGGGTTAGGGTTAGGGTTAGGGTTAGGGTTAGGGTTAGGGTTAGGGTTAGGGTTAGGGTTAGGGTTAGGGTTAGGGTTAGGGTTAGGGTTAGGGTTAGGGTTAGGGTTAGGGTTAGGGTTAGGGTTAGGGTTAGGGTTAGGGTTAGGGTTAGGGTTAGGGTTAGGGTTAGGGTTAGGGTTAGGGTTAGGGTTAGGGTTAGGGTTAGGGTTAGGGTTAGGGTTAGGGTTAGGGTTAGGGTTAGGGTTAGGGTTAGGGTTAGGGTTAGGGTTAGGGTTAGGGTTAGGGTTAGGGTTAGGGTTAGGGTTAGGGTTAGGGTTAGGGTTAGGGTTAGGGTTAGGGTTAGGGTTAGGGTTAGGGTTAGGGTTAGGGTTAGGGTTAGGGTTAGGGTTAGGGTTAGGGTTAGGGTTAGGGTTAGGGTTAGGGTTAGGGTTAGGGTTAGGGTTAGGGTTAGGGTTAGGGTTAGGGTTAGGGTTAGGGTTAGGGTTAGGGTTAGGGTTAGGGTTAGGGTTAGGGTTAGGGTTAGGGTTAGGGTTAGGGTTAGGGTTAGGGTTAGGGTTAGGGTTAGGGTTAGGGTTAGGGTTAGGGTTAGGGTTAGGGTTAGGGTTAGGGTTAGGGTTAGGGTTAGGGTTAGGGTTAGGGTTAGGGTTAGGGTTAGGGTTAGGGTTAGGGTTAGGGTTAGGGTTAGGGTTAGGGTTAGGGTTAGGGTTAGGGTTAGGGTTAGGGTTAGGGTTAGGGTTAGGGTTAGGGTTAGGGTTAGGGTTAGGGTTAGGGTTAGGGTTAGGGTTAGGGTTAGGGTTAGGGTTAGGGTTAGGGTTAGGGTTAGGGTTAGGGTTAGGGTTAGGGTTAGGGTTAGGGTTAGGGTTAGGGTTAGGGTTAGGGTTAGGGTTAGGGTTAGGGTTAGGGTTAGGGTTAGGGTTAGGGTTAGGGTTAGGGTTAGGGTTAGGGTTAGGGTTAGGGTTAGGGTTAGGGTTAGGGTTAGGGTTAGGGTTAGGGTTAGGGTTAGGGTTAGGGTTAGGGTTAGGGTTAGGGTTAGGGTTAGGGTTAGGGTTAGGGTTAGGGTTAGGGTTAGGGTTAGGGTTAGGGTTAGGGTTAGGGTTAGGGTTAGGGTTAGGGTTAGGGTTAGGGTTAGGGTTAGGGTTAGGGTTAGGGTTAGGGTTAGGGTTAGGGTTAGGGTTAGGGTTAGGGTTAGGGTTAGGGTTAGGGTTAGGGTTAGGGTTAGGGTTAGGGTTAGGGTTAGGGTTAGGGTTAGGGTTAGGGTTAGGGTTAGGGTTAGGGTTAGGGTTAGGGTTAGGGTTAGGGTTAGGGTTAGGGTTAGGGTTAGGGTTAGGGTTAGGGTTAGGGTTAGGGTTAGGGTTAGGGTTAGGGTTAGGGTTAGGGTTAGGGTTAGGGTTAGGGTTAGGGTTAGGGTTAGGGTTAGGGTTAGGGTTAGGGTTAGGGTTAGGGTTAGGGTTAGGGTTAGGGTTAGGGTTAGGGTTAGGGTTAGGGTTAGGGTTAGGGTTAGGGTTAGGGTTAGGGTTAGGGTTAGGGTTAGGGTTAGGGTTAGGGTTAGGGTTAGGGTTAGGGTTAGGGTTAGGGTTAGGGTTAGGGTTAGGGTTAGGGTTAGGGTTAGGGTTAGGGTTAGGGTTAGGGTTAGGGTTAGGGTTAGGGTTAGGGTTAGGGTTAGGGTTAGGGTTAGGGTTAGGGTTAGGGTTAGGGTTAGGGTTAGGGTTAGGGTTAGGGTTAGGGTTAGGGTTAGGGTTAGGGTTAGGGTTAGGGTTAGGGTTAGGGTTAGGGTTAGGGTTAGGGTTAGGGTTAGGGTTAGGGTTAGGGTTAGGGTTAGGGTTAGGGTTAGGGTTAGGGTTAGGGTTAGGGTTAGGGTTAGGGTTAGGGTTAGGGTTAGGGTTAGGGTTAGGGTTAGGGTTAGGGTTAGGGTTAGGGTTAGGGTTAGGGTTAGGGTTAGGGTTAGGGTTAGGGTTAGGGTTAGGGTTAGGGTTAGGGTTAGGGTTAGGGTTAGGGTTAGGGTTAGGGTTAGGGTTAGGGTTAGGGTTAGGGTTAGGGTTAGGGTTAGGGTTAGGGTTAGGGTTAGGGTTAGGGTTAGGGTTAGGGTTAGGGTTAGGGTTAGGGTTAGGGTTAGGGTTAGGGTTAGGGTTAGGGTTAGGGTTAGGGTTAGGGTTAGGGTTAGGGTTAGGGTTAGGGTTAGGGTTAGGGTTAGGGTTAGGGTTAGGGTTAGGGTTAGGGTTAGGGTTAGGGTTAGGGTTAGGGTTAGGGTTAGGGTTAGGGTTAGGGTTAGGGTTAGGGTTAGGGTTAGGGTTAGGGTTAGGGTTAGGGTTAGGGTTAGGGTTAGGGTTAGGGTTAGGGTTAGGGTTAGGGTTAGGGTTAGGGTTAGGGTTAGGGTTAGGGTTAGGGTTAGGGTTAGGGTTAGGGTTAGGGTTAGGGTTAGGGTTAGGGTTAGGGTTAGGGTTAGGGTTAGGGTTAGGGTTAGGGTTAGGGTTAGGGTTAGGGTTAGGGTTAGGGTTAGGGTTAGGGTTAGGGTTAGGGTTAGGGTTAGGGTTAGGGTTAGGGTTAGGGTTAGGGTTAGGGTTAGGGTTAGGGTTAGGGTTAGGGTTAGGGTTAGGGTTAGGGTTAGGGTTAGGGTTAGGGTTAGGGTTAGGGTTAGGGTTAGGGTTAGGGTTAGGGTTAGGGTTAGGGTTAGGGTTAGGGTTAGGGTTAGGGTTAGGGTTAGGGTTAGGGTTAGGGTTAGGGTTAGGGTTAGGGTTAGGGTTAGGGTTAGGGTTAGGGTTAGGGTTAGGGTTAGGGTTAGGGTTAGGGTTAGGGTTAGGGTTAGGGTTAGGGTTAGGGTTAGGGTTAGGGTTAGGGTTAGGGTTAGGGTTAGGGTTAGGGTTAGGGTTAGGGTTAGGGTTAGGGTTAGGGTTAGGGTTAGGGTTAGGGTTAGGGTTAGGGTTAGGGTTAGGGTTAGGGTTAGGGTTAGGGTTAGGGTTAGGGTTAGGGTTAGGGTTAGGGTTAGGGTTAGGGTTAGGGTTAGGGTTAGGGTTAGGGTTAGGGTTAGGGTTAGGGTTAGGGTTAGGGTTAGGGTTAGGGTTAGGGTTAGGGTTAGGGTTAGGGTTAGGGTTAGGGTTAGGGTTAGGGTTAGGGTTAGGGTTAGGGTTAGGGTTAGGGTTAGGGTTAGGGTTAGGGTTAGGGTTAGGGTTAGGGTTAGGGTTAGGGTTAGGGTTAGGGTTAGGGTTAGGGTTAGGGTTAGGGTTAGGGTTAGGGTTAGGGTTAGGGTTAGGGTTAGGGTTAGGGTTAGGGTTAGGGTTAGGGTTAGGGTTAGGGTTAGGGTTAGGGTTAGGGTTAGGGTTAGGGTTAGGGTTAGGGTTAGGGTTAGGGTTAGGGTTAGGGTTAGGGTTAGGGTTAGGGTTAGGGTTAGGGTTAGGGTTAGGGTTAGGGTTAGGGTTAGGGTTAGGGTTAGGGTTAGGGTTAGGGTTAGGGTTAGGGTTAGGGTTAGGGTTAGGGTTAGGGTTAGGGTTAGGGTTAGGGTTAGGGTTAGGGTTAGGGTTAGGGTTAGGGTTAGGGTTAGGGTTAGGGTTAGGGTTAGGGTTAGGGTTAGGGTTAGGGTTAGGGTTAGGGTTAGGGTTAGGGTTAGGGTTAGGGTTAGGGTTAGGGTTAGGGTTAGGGTTAGGGTTAGGGTTAGGGTTAGGGTTAGGGTTAGGGTTAGGGTTAGGGTTAGGGTTAGGGTTAGGGTTAGGGTTAGGGTTAGGGTTAGGGTTAGGGTTAGGGTTAGGGTTAGGGTTAGGGTTAGGGTTAGGGTTAGGGTTAGGGTTAGGGTTAGGGTTAGGGTTAGGGTTAGGGTTAGGGTTAGGGTTAGGGTTAGGGTTAGGGTTAGGGTTAGGGTTAGGGTTAGGGTTAGGGTTAGGGTTAGGGTTAGGGTTAGGGTTAGGGTTAGGGTTAGGGTTAGGGTTAGGGTTAGGGTTAGGGTTAGGGTTAGGGTTAGGGTTAGGGTTAGGGTTAGGGTTAGGGTTAGGGTTAGGGTTAGGGTTAGGGTTAGGGTTAGGGTTAGGGTTAGGGTTAGGGTTAGGGTTAGGGTTAGGGTTAGGGTTAGGGTTAGGGTTAGGGTTAGGGTTAGGGTTAGGGTTAGGGTTAGGGTTAGGGTTAGGGTTAGGGTTAGGGTTAGGGTTAGGGTTAGGGTTAGGGTTAGGGTTAGGGTTAGGGTTAGGGTTAGGGTTAGGGTTAGGGTTAGGGTTAGGGTTAGGGTTAGGGTTAGGGTTAGGGTTAGGGTTAGGGTTAGGGTTAGGGTTAGGGTTAGGGTTAGGGTTAGGGTTAGGGTTAGGGTTAGGGTTAGGGTTAGGGTTAGGGTTAGGGTTAGGGTTAGGGTTAGGGTTAGGGTTAGGGTTAGGGTTAGGGTTAGGGTTAGGGTTAGGGTTAGGGTTAGGGTTAGGGTTAGGGTTAGGGTTAGGGTTAGGGTTAGGGTTAGGGTTAGGGTTAGGGTTAGGGTTAGGGTTAGGGTTAGGGTTAGGGTTAGGGTTAGGGTTAGGGTTAGGGTTAGGGTTAGGGTTAGGGTTAGGGTTAGGGTTAGGGTTAGGGTTAGGGTTAGGGTTAGGGTTAGGGTTAGGGTTAGGGTTAGGGTTAGGGTTAGGGTTAGGGTTAGGGTTAGGGTTAGGGTTAGGGTTAGGGTTAGGGTTAGGGTTAGGGTTAGGGTTAGGGTTAGGGTTAGGGTTAGGGTTAGGGTTAGGGTTAGGGTTAGGGTTAGGGTTAGGGTTAGGGTTAGGGTTAGGGTTAGGGTTAGGGTTAGGGTTAGGGTTAGGGTTAGGGTTAGGGTTAGGGTTAGGGTTAGGGTTAGGGTTAGGGTTAGGGTTAGGGTTAGGGTTAGGGTTAGGGTTAGGGTTAGGGTTAGGGTTAGGGTTAGGGTTAGGGTTAGGGTTAGGGTTAGGGTTAGGGTTAGGGTTAGGGTTAGGGTTAGGGTTAGGGTTAGGGTTAGGGTTAGGGTTAGGGTTAGGGTTAGGGTTAGGGTTAGGGTTAGGGTTAGGGTTAGGGTTAGGGTTAGGGTTAGGGTTAGGGTTAGGGTTAGGGTTAGGGTTAGGGTTAGGGTTAGGGTTAGGGTTAGGGTTAGGGTTAGGGTTAGGGTTAGGGTTAGGGTTAGGGTTAGGGTTAGGGTTAGGGTTAGGGTTAGGGTTAGGGTTAGGGTTAGGGTTAGGGTTAGGGTTAGGGTTAGGGTTAGGGTTAGGGTTAGGGTTAGGGTTAGGGTTAGGGTTAGGGTTAGGGTTAGGGTTAGGGTTAGGGTTAGGGTTAGGGTTAGGGTTAGGGTTAGGGTTAGGGTTAGGGTTAGGGTTAGGGTTAGGGTTAGGGTTAGGGTTAGGGTTAGGGTTAGGGTTAGGGTTAGGGTTAGGGTTAGGGTTAGGGTTAGGGTTAGGGTTAGGGTTAGGGTTAGGGTTAGGGTTAGGGTTAGGGTTAGGGTTAGGGTTAGGGTTAGGGTTAGGGTTAGGGTTAGGGTTAGGGTTAGGGTTAGGGTTAGGGTTAGGGTTAGGGTTAGGGTTAGGGTTAGGGTTAGGGTTAGGGTTAGGGTTAGGGTTAGGGTTAGGGTTAGGGTTAGGGTTAGGGTTAGGGTTAGGGTTAGGGTTAGGGTTAGGGTTAGGGTTAGGGTTAGGGTTAGGGTTAGGGTTAGGGTTAGGGTTAGGGTTAGGGTTAGGGTTAGGGTTAGGGTTAGGGTTAGGGTTAGGGTTAGGGTTAGGGTTAGGGTTAGGGTTAGGGTTAGGGTTAGGGTTAGGGTTAGGGTTAGGGTTAGGGTTAGGGTTAGGGTTAGGGTTAGGGTTAGGGTTAGGGTTAGGGTTAGGGTTAGGGTTAGGGTTAGGGTTAGGGTTAGGGTTAGGGTTAGGGTTAGGGTTAGGGTTAGGGTTAGGGTTAGGGTTAGGGTTAGGGTTAGGGTTAGGGTTAGGGTTAGGGTTAGGGTTAGGGTTAGGGTTAGGGTTAGGGTTAGGGTTAGGGTTAGGGTTAGGGTTAGGGTTAGGGTTAGGGTTAGGGTTAGGGTTAGGGTTAGGGTTAGGGTTAGGGTTAGGGTTAGGGTTAGGGTTAGGGTTAGGGTTAGGGTTAGGGTTAGGGTTAGGGTTAGGGTTAGGGTTAGGGTTAGGGTTAGGGTTAGGGTTAGGGTTAGGGTTAGGGTTAGGGTTAGGGTTAGGGTTAGGGTTAGGGTTAGGGTTAGGGTTAGGGTTAGGGTTAGGGTTAGGGTTAGGGTTAGGGTTAGGGTTAGGGTTAGGGTTAGGGTTAGGGTTAGGGTTAGGGTTAGGGTTAGGGTTAGGGTTAGGGTTAGGGTTAGGGTTAGGGTTAGGGTTAGGGTTAGGGTTAGGGTTAGGGTTAGGGTTAGGGTTAGGGTTAGGGTTAGGGTTAGGGTTAGGGTTAGGGTTAGGGTTAGGGTTAGGGTTAGGGTTAGGGTTAGGGTTAGGGTTAGGGTTAGGGTTAGGGTTAGGGTTAGGGTTAGGGTTAGGGTTAGGGTTAGGGTTAGGGTTAGGGTTAGGGTTAGGGTTAGGGTTAGGGTTAGGGTTAGGGTTAGGGTTAGGGTTAGGGTTAGGGTTAGGGTTAGGGTTAGGGTTAGGGTTAGGGTTAGGGTTAGGGTTAGGGTTAGGGTTAGGGTTAGGGTTAGGGTTAGGGTTAGGGTTAGGGTTAGGGTTAGGGTTAGGGTTAGGGTTAGGGTTAGGGTTAGGGTTAGGGTTAGGGTTAGGGTTAGGGTTAGGGTTAGGGTTAGGGTTAGGGTTAGGGTTAGGGTTAGGGTTAGGGTTAGGGTTAGGGTTAGGGTTAGGGTTAGGGTTAGGGTTAGGGTTAGGGTTAGGGTTAGGGTTAGGGTTAGGGTTAGGGTTAGGGTTAGGGTTAGGGTTAGGGTTAGGGTTAGGGTTAGGGTTAGGGTTAGGGTTAGGGTTAGGGTTAGGGTTAGGGTTAGGGTTAGGGTTAGGGTTAGGGTTAGGGTTAGGGTTAGGGTTAGGGTTAGGGTTAGGGTTAGGGTTAGGGTTAGGGTTAGGGTTAGGGTTAGGGTTAGGGTTAGGGTTAGGGTTAGGGTTAGGGTTAGGGTTAGGGTTAGGGTTAGGGTTAGGGTTAGGGTTAGGGTTAGGGTTAGGGTTAGGGTTAGGGTTAGGGTTAGGGTTAGGGTTAGGGTTAGGGTTAGGGTTAGGGTTAGGGTTAGGGTTAGGGTTAGGGTTAGGGTTAGGGTTAGGGTTAGGGTTAGGGTTAGGGTTAGGGTTAGGGTTAGGGTTAGGGTTAGGGTTAGGGTTAGGGTTAGGGTTAGGGTTAGGGTTAGGGTTAGGGTTAGGGTTAGGGTTAGGGTTAGGGTTAGGGTTAGGGTTAGGGTTAGGGTTAGGGTTAGGGTTAGGGTTAGGGTTAGGGTTAGGGTTAGGGTTAGGGTTAGGGTTAGGGTTAGGGTTAGGGTTAGGGTTAGGGTTAGGGTTAGGGTTAGGGTTAGGGTTAGGGTTAGGGTTAGGGTTAGGGTTAGGGTTAGGGTTAGGGTTAGGGTTAGGGTTAGGGTTAGGGTTAGGGTTAGGGTTAGGGTTAGGGTTAGGGTTAGGGTTAGGGTTAGGGTTAGGGTTAGGGTTAGGGTTAGGGTTAGGGTTAGGGTTAGGGTTAGGGTTAGGGTTAGGGTTAGGGTTAGGGTTAGGGTTAGGGTTAGGGTTAGGGTTAGGGTTAGGGTTAGGGTTAGGGTTAGGGTTAGGGTTAGGGTTAGGGTTAGGGTTAGGGTTAGGGTTAGGGTTAGGGTTAGGGTTAGGGTTAGGGTTAGGGTTAGGGTTAGGGTTAGGGTTAGGGTTAGGGTTAGGGTTAGGGTTAGGGTTAGGGTTAGGGTTAGGGTTAGGGTTAGGGTTAGGGTTAGGGTTAGGGTTAGGGTTAGGGTTAGGGTTAGGGTTAGGGTTAGGGTTAGGGTTAGGGTTAGGGTTAGGGTTAGGGTTAGGGTTAGGGTTAGGGTTAGGGTTAGGGTTAGGGTTAGGGTTAGGGTTAGGGTTAGGGTTAGGGTTAGGGTTAGGGTTAGGGTTAGGGTTAGGGTTAGGGTTAGGGTTAGGGTTAGGGTTAGGGTTAGGGTTAGGGTTAGGGTTAGGGTTAGGGTTAGGGTTAGGGTTAGGGTTAGGGTTAGGGTTAGGGTTAGGGTTAGGGTTAGGGTTAGGGTTAGGGTTAGGGTTAGGGTTAGGGTTAGGGTTAGGGTTAGGGTTAGGGTTAGGGTTAGGGTTAGGGTTAGGGTTAGGGTTAGGGTTAGGGTTAGGGTTAGGGTTAGGGTTAGGGTTAGGGTTAGGGTTAGGGTTAGGGTTAGGGTTAGGGTTAGGGTTAGGGTTAGGGTTAGGGTTAGGGTTAGGGTTAGGGTTAGGGTTAGGGTTAGGGTTAGGGTTAGGGTTAGGGTTAGGGTTAGGGTTAGGGTTAGGGTTAGGGTTAGGGTTAGGGTTAGGGTTAGGGTTAGGGTTAGGGTTAGGGTTAGGGTTAGGGTTAGGGTTAGGGTTAGGGTTAGGGTTAGGGTTAGGGTTAGGGTTAGGGTTAGGGTTAGGGTTAGGGTTAGGGTTAGGGTTAGGGTTAGGGTTAGGGTTAGGGTTAGGGTTAGGGTTAGGGTTAGGGTTAGGGTTAGGGTTAGGGTTAGGGTTAGGGTTAGGGTTAGGGTTAGGGTTAGGGTTAGGGTTAGGGTTAGGGTTAGGGTTAGGGTTAGGGTTAGGGTTAGGGTTAGGGTTAGGGTTAGGGTTAGGGTTAGGGTTAGGGTTAGGGTTAGGGTTAGGGTTAGGGTTAGGGTTAGGGTTAGGGTTAGGGTTAGGGTTAGGGTTAGGGTTAGGGTTAGGGTTAGGGTTAGGGTTAGGGTTAGGGTTAGGGTTAGGGTTAGGGTTAGGGTTAGGGTTAGGGTTAGGGTTAGGGTTAGGGTTAGGGTTAGGGTTAGGGTTAGGGTTAGGGTTAGGGTTAGGGTTAGGGTTAGGGTTAGGGTTAGGGTTAGGGTTAGGGTTAGGGTTAGGGTTAGGGTTAGGGTTAGGGTTAGGGTTAGGGTTAGGGTTAGGGTTAGGGTTAGGGTTAGGGTTAGGGTTAGGGTTAGGGTTAGGGTTAGGGTTAGGGTTAGGGTTAGGGTTAGGGTTAGGGTTAGGGTTAGGGTTAGGGTTAGGGTTAGGGTTAGGGTTAGGGTTAGGGTTAGGGTTAGGGTTAGGGTTAGGGTTAGGGTTAGGGTTAGGGTTAGGGTTAGGGTTAGGGTTAGGGTTAGGGTTAGGGTTAGGGTTAGGGTTAGGGTTAGGGTTAGGGTTAGGGTTAGGGTTAGGGTTAGGGTTAGGGTTAGGGTTAGGGTTAGGGTTAGGGTTAGGGTTAGGGTTAGGGTTAGGGTTAGGGTTAGGGTTAGGGTTAGGGTTAGGGTTAGGGTTAGGGTTAGGGTTAGGGTTAGGGTTAGGGTTAGGGTTAGGGTTAGGGTTAGGGTTAGGGTTAGGGTTAGGGTTAGGGTTAGGGTTAGGGTTAGGGTTAGGGTTAGGGTTAGGGTTAGGGTTAGGGTTAGGGTTAGGGTTAGGGTTAGGGTTAGGGTTAGGGTTAGGGTTAGGGTTAGGGTTAGGGTTAGGGTTAGGGTTAGGGTTAGGGTTAGGGTTAGGGTTAGGGTTAGGGTTAGGGTTAGGGTTAGGGTTAGGGTTAGGGTTAGGGTTAGGGTTAGGGTTAGGGTTAGGGTTAGGGTTAGGGTTAGGGTTAGGGTTAGGGTTAGGGTTAGGGTTAGGGTTAGGGTTAGGGTTAGGGTTAGGGTTAGGGTTAGGGTTAGGGTTAGGGTTAGGGTTAGGGTTAGGGTTAGGGTTAGGGTTAGGGTTAGGGTTAGGGTTAGGGTTAGGGTTAGGGTTAGGGTTAGGGTTAGGGTTAGGGTTAGGGTTAGGGTTAGGGTTAGGGTTAGGGTTAGGGTTAGGGTTAGGGTTAGGGTTAGGGTTAGGGTTAGGGTTAGGGTTAGGGTTAGGGTTAGGGTTAGGGTTAGGGTTAGGGTTAGGGTTAGGGTTAGGGTTAGGGTTAGGGTTAGGGTTAGGGTTAGGGTTAGGGTTAGGGTTAGGGTTAGGGTTAGGGTTAGGGTTAGGGTTAGGGTTAGGGTTAGGGTTAGGGTTAGGGTTAGGGTTAGGGTTAGGGTTAGGGTTAGGGTTAGGGTTAGGGTTAGGGTTAGGGTTAGGGTTAGGGTTAGGGTTAGGGTTAGGGTTAGGGTTAGGGTTAGGGTTAGGGTTAGGGTTAGGGTTAGGGTTAGGGTTAGGGTTAGGGTTAGGGTTAGGGTTAGGGTTAGGGTTAGGGTTAGGGTTAGGGTTAGGGTTAGGGTTAGGGTTAGGGTTAGGGTTAGGGTTAGGGTTAGGGTTAGGGTTAGGGTTAGGGTTAGGGTTAGGGTTAGGGTTAGGGTTAGGGTTAGGGTTAGGGTTAGGGTTAGGGTTAGGGTTAGGGTTAGGGTTAGGGTTAGGGTTAGGGTTAGGGTTAGGGTTAGGGTTAGGGTTAGGGTTAGGGTTAGGGTTAGGGTTAGGGTTAGGGT
Source organism: Heloderma suspectum (assembly GCF_057233095.1). Taxonomy (NCBI): domain Eukaryota; kingdom Metazoa; phylum Chordata; class Lepidosauria; order Squamata; family Helodermatidae; genus Heloderma; species Heloderma suspectum. Next base: position 177,862 of record NC_139473.1, on the reverse strand, counting down.
TAGGGTTAGGGTTAGGGTTAGGGTTAGGGTTAGGGTTAGGGTTAGGGTTAGGGTTAGGGTTAGGGTTAGGGTTAGGGTTAGGGTTAGGGTTAGGGTTAGGGTTAGGGTTAGGGTTAGGGTTAGGGTTAGGGTTAGGGTTAGGGTTAGGGTTAGGGTTAGGGTTAGGGTTAGGGTTAGGGTTAGGGTTAGGGTTAGGGTTAGGGTTAGGGTTAGGGTTAGGGTTAGGGTTAGGGTTAGGGTTAGGGTTAGGGTTAGGGTTAGGGTTAGGGTTAGGGTTAGGGTTAGGGTTAGGGTTAGGGTTAGGGTTAGGGTTAGGGTTAGGGTTAGGGTTAGGGTTAGGGTTAGGGTTAGGGTTAGGGTTAGGGTTAGGGTTAGGGTTAGGGTTAGGGTTAGGGTTAGGGTTAGGGTTAGGGTTAGGGTTAGGGTTAGGGTTAGGGTTAGGGTTAGGGTTAGGGTTAGGGTTAGGGTTAGGGTTAGGGTTAGGGTTAGGGTTAGGGTTAGGGTTAGGGTTAGGGTTAGGGTTAGGGTTAGGGTTAGGGTTAGGGTTAGGGTTAGGGTTAGGGTTAGGGTTAGGGTTAGGGTTAGGGTTAGGGTTAGGGTTAGGGTTAGGGTTAGGGTTAGGGTTAGGGTTAGGGTTAGGGTTAGGGTTAGGGTTAGGGTTAGGGTTAGGGTTAGGGTTAGGGTTAGGGTTAGGGTTAGGGTTAGGGTTAGGGTTAGGGTTAGGGTTAGGGTTAGGGTTAGGGTTAGGGTTAGGGTTAGGGTTAGGGTTAGGGTTAGGGTTAGGGTTAGGGTTAGGGTTAGGGTTAGGGTTAGGGTTAGGGTTAGGGTTAGGGTTAGGGTTAGGGTTAGGGTTAGGGTTAGGGTTAGGGTTAGGGTTAGGGTTAGGGTTAGGGTTAGGGTTAGGGTTAGGGTTAGGGTTAGGGTTAGGGTTAGGGTTAGGGTTAGGGTTAGGGTTAGGGTTAGGGTTAGGGTTAGGGTTAGGGTTAGGGTTAGGGTTAGGGTTAGGGTTAGGGTTAGGGTTAGGGTTAGGGTTAGGGTTAGGGTTAGGGTTAGGGTTAGGGTTAGGGTTAGGGTTAGGGTTAGGGTTAGGGTTAGGGTTAGGGTTAGGGTTAGGGTTAGGGTTAGGGTTAGGGTTAGGGTTAGGGTTAGGGTTAGGGTTAGGGTTAGGGTTAGGGTTAGGGTTAGGGTTAGGGTTAGGGTTAGGGTTAGGGTTAGGGTTAGGGTTAGGGTTAGGGTTAGGGTTAGGGTTAGGGTTAGGGTTAGGGTTAGGGTTAGGGTTAGGGTTAGGGTTAGGGTTAGGGTTAGGGTTAGGGTTAGGGTTAGGGTTAGGGTTAGGGTTAGGGTTAGGGTTAGGGTTAGGGTTAGGGTTAGGGTTAGGGTTAGGGTTAGGGTTAGGGTTAGGGTTAGGGTTAGGGTTAGGGTTAGGGTTAGGGTTAGGGTTAGGGTTAGGGTTAGGGTTAGGGTTAGGGTTAGGGTTAGGGTTAGGGTTAGGGTTAGGGTTAGGGTTAGGGTTAGGGTTAGGGTTAGGGTTAGGGTTAGGGTTAGGGTTAGGGTTAGGGTTAGGGTTAGGGTTAGGGTTAGGGTTAGGGTTAGGGTTAGGGTTAGGGTTAGGGTTAGGGTTAGGGTTAGGGTTAGGGTTAGGGTTAGGGTTAGGGTTAGGGTTAGGGTTAGGGTTAGGGTTAGGGTTAGGGTTAGGGTTAGGGTTAGGGTTAGGGTTAGGGTTAGGGTTAGGGTTAGGGTTAGGGTTAGGGTTAGGGTTAGGGTTAGGGTTAGGGTTAGGGTTAGGGTTAGGGTTAGGGTTAGGGTTAGGGTTAGGGTTAGGGTTAGGGTTAGGGTTAGGGTTAGGGTTAGGGTTAGGGTTAGGGTTAGGGTTAGGGTTAGGGTTAGGGTTAGGGTTAGGGTTAGGGTTAGGGTTAGGGTTAGGGTTAGGGTTAGGGTTAGGGTTAGGGTTAGGGTTAGGGTTAGGGTTAGGGTTAGGGTTAGGGTTAGGGTTAGGGTTAGGGTTAGGGTTAGGGTTAGGGTTAGGGTTAGGGTTAGGGTTAGGGTTAGGGTTAGGGTTAGGGTTAGGGTTAGGGTTAGGGTTAGGGTTAGGGTTAGGGTTAGGGTTAGGGTTAGGGTTAGGGTTAGGGTTAGGGTTAGGGTTAGGGTTAGGGTTAGGGTTAGGGTTAGGGTTAGGGTTAGGGTTAGGGTTAGGGTTAGGGTTAGGGTTAGGGTTAGGGTTAGGGTTAGGGTTAGGGTTAGGGTTAGGGTTAGGGTTAGGGTTAGGGTTAGGGTTAGGGTTAGGGTTAGGGTTAGGGTTAGGGTTAGGGTTAGGGTTAGGGTTAGGGTTAGGGTTAGGGTTAGGGTTAGGGTTAGGGTTAGGGTTAGGGTTAGGGTTAGGGTTAGGGTTAGGGTTAGGGTTAGGGTTAGGGTTAGGGTTAGGGTTAGGGTTAGGGTTAGGGTTAGGGTTAGGGTTAGGGTTAGGGTTAGGGTTAGGGTTAGGGTTAGGGTTAGGGTTAGGGTTAGGGTTAGGGTTAGGGTTAGGGTTAGGGTTAGGGTTAGGGTTAGGGTTAGGGTTAGGGTTAGGGTTAGGGTTAGGGTTAGGGTTAGGGTTAGGGTTAGGGTTAGGGTTAGGGTTAGGGTTAGGGTTAGGGTTAGGGTTAGGGTTAGGGTTAGGGTTAGGGTTAGGGTTAGGGTTAGGGTTAGGGTTAGGGTTAGGGTTAGGGTTAGGGTTAGGGTTAGGGTTAGGGTTAGGGTTAGGGTTAGGGTTAGGGTTAGGGTTAGGGTTAGGGTTAGGGTTAGGGTTAGGGTTAGGGTTAGGGTTAGGGTTAGGGTTAGGGTTAGGGTTAGGGTTAGGGTTAGGGTTAGGGTTAGGGTTAGGGTTAGGGTTAGGGTTAGGGTTAGGGTTAGGGTTAGGGTTAGGGTTAGGGTTAGGGTTAGGGTTAGGGTTAGGGTTAGGGTTAGGGTTAGGGTTAGGGTTAGGGTTAGGGTTAGGGTTAGGGTTAGGGTTAGGGTTAGGGTTAGGGTTAGGGTTAGGGTTAGGGTTAGGGTTAGGGTTAGGGTTAGGGTTAGGGTTAGGGTTAGGGTTAGGGTTAGGGTTAGGGTTAGGGTTAGGGTTAGGGTTAGGGTTAGGGTTAGGGTTAGGGTTAGGGTTAGGGTTAGGGTTAGGGTTAGGGTTAGGGTTAGGGTTAGGGTTAGGGTTAGGGTTAGGGTTAGGGTTAGGGTTAGGGTTAGGGTTAGGGTTAGGGTTAGGGTTAGGGTTAGGGTTAGGGTTAGGGTTAGGGTTAGGGTTAGGGTTAGGGTTAGGGTTAGGGTTAGGGTTAGGGTTAGGGTTAGGGTTAGGGTTAGGGTTAGGGTTAGGGTTAGGGTTAGGGTTAGGGTTAGGGTTAGGGTTAGGGTTAGGGTTAGGGTTAGGGTTAGGGTTAGGGTTAGGGTTAGGGTTAGGGTTAGGGTTAGGGTTAGGGTTAGGGTTAGGGTTAGGGTTAGGGTTAGGGTTAGGGTTAGGGTTAGGGTTAGGGTTAGGGTTAGGGTTAGGGTTAGGGTTAGGGTTAGGGTTAGGGTTAGGGTTAGGGTTAGGGTTAGGGTTAGGGTTAGGGTTAGGGTTAGGGTTAGGGTTAGGGTTAGGGTTAGGGTTAGGGTTAGGGTTAGGGTTAGGGTTAGGGTTAGGGTTAGGGTTAGGGTTAGGGTTAGGGTTAGGGTTAGGGTTAGGGTTAGGGTTAGGGTTAGGGTTAGGGTTAGGGTTAGGGTTAGGGTTAGGGTTAGGGTTAGGGTTAGGGTTAGGGTTAGGGTTAGGGTTAGGGTTAGGGTTAGGGTTAGGGTTAGGGTTAGGGTTAGGGTTAGGGTTAGGGTTAGGGTTAGGGTTAGGGTTAGGGTTAGGGTTAGGGTTAGGGTTAGGGTTAGGGTTAGGGTTAGGGTTAGGGTTAGGGTTAGGGTTAGGGTTAGGGTTAGGGTTAGGGTTAGGGTTAGGGTTAGGGTTAGGGTTAGGGTTAGGGTTAGGGTTAGGGTTAGGGTTAGGGTTAGGGTTAGGGTTAGGGTTAGGGTTAGGGTTAGGGTTAGGGTTAGGGTTAGGGTTAGGGTTAGGGTTAGGGTTAGGGTTAGGGTTAGGGTTAGGGTTAGGGTTAGGGTTAGGGTTAGGGTTAGGGTTAGGGTTAGGGTTAGGGTTAGGGTTAGGGTTAGGGTTAGGGTTAGGGTTAGGGTTAGGGTTAGGGTTAGGGTTAGGGTTAGGGTTAGGGTTAGGGTTAGGGTTAGGGTTAGGGTTAGGGTTAGGGTTAGGGTTAGGGTTAGGGTTAGGGTTAGGGTTAGGGTTAGGGTTAGGGTTAGGGTTAGGGTTAGGGTTAGGGTTAGGGTTAGGGTTAGGGTTAGGGTTAGGGTTAGGGTTAGGGTTAGGGTTAGGGTTAGGGTTAGGGTTAGGGTTAGGGTTAGGGTTAGGGTTAGGGTTAGGGTTAGGGTTAGGGTTAGGGTTAGGGTTAGGGTTAGGGTTAGGGTTAGGGTTAGGGTTAGGGTTAGGGTTAGGGTTAGGGTTAGGGTTAGGGTTAGGGTTAGGGTTAGGGTTAGGGTTAGGGTTAGGGTTAGGGTTAGGGTTAGGGTTAGGGTTAGGGTTAGGGTTAGGGTTAGGGTTAGGGTTAGGGTTAGGGTTAGGGTTAGGGTTAGGGTTAGGGTTAGGGTTAGGGTTAGGGTTAGGGTTAGGGTTAGGGTTAGGGTTAGGGTTAGGGTTAGGGTTAGGGTTAGGGTTAGGGTTAGGGTTAGGGTTAGGGTTAGGGTTAGGGTTAGGGTTAGGGTTAGGGTTAGGGTTAGGGTTAGGGTTAGGGTTAGGGTTAGGGTTAGGGTTAGGGTTAGGGTTAGGGTTAGGGTTAGGGTTAGGGTTAGGGTTAGGGTTAGGGTTAGGGTTAGGGTTAGGGTTAGGGTTAGGGTTAGGGTTAGGGTTAGGGTTAGGGTTAGGGTTAGGGTTAGGGTTAGGGTTAGGGTTAGGGTTAGGGTTAGGGTTAGGGTTAGGGTTAGGGTTAGGGTTAGGGTTAGGGTTAGGGTTAGGGTTAGGGTTAGGGTTAGGGTTAGGGTTAGGGTTAGGGTTAGGGTTAGGGTTAGGGTTAGGGTTAGGGTTAGGGTTAGGGTTAGGGTTAGGGTTAGGGTTAGGGTTAGGGTTAGGGTTAGGGTTAGGGTTAGGGTTAGGGTTAGGGTTAGGGTTAGGGTTAGGGTTAGGGTTAGGGTTAGGGTTAGGGTTAGGGTTAGGGTTAGGGTTAGGGTTAGGGTTAGGGTTAGGGTTAGGGTTAGGGTTAGGGTTAGGGTTAGGGTTAGGGTTAGGGTTAGGGTTAGGGTTAGGGTTAGGGTTAGGGTTAGGGTTAGGGTTAGGGTTAGGGTTAGGGTTAGGGTTAGGGTTAGGGTTAGGGTTAGGGTTAGGGTTAGGGTTAGGGTTAGGGTTAGGGTTAGGGTTAGGGTTAGGGTTAGGGTTAGGGTTAGGGTTAGGGTTAGGGTTAGGGTTAGGGTTAGGGTTAGGGTTAGGGTTAGGGTTAGGGTTAGGGTTAGGGTTAGGGTTAGGGTTAGGGTTAGGGTTAGGGTTAGGGTTAGGGTTAGGGTTAGGGTTAGGGTTAGGGTTAGGGTTAGGGTTAGGGTTAGGGTTAGGGTTAGGGTTAGGGTTAGGGTTAGGGTTAGGGTTAGGGTTAGGGTTAGGGTTAGGGTTAGGGTTAGGGTTAGGGTTAGGGTTAGGGTTAGGGTTAGGGTTAGGGTTAGGGTTAGGGTTAGGGTTAGGGTTAGGGTTAGGGTTAGGGTTAGGGTTAGGGTTAGGGTTAGGGTTAGGGTTAGGGTTAGGGTTAGGGTTAGGGTTAGGGTTAGGGTTAGGGTTAGGGTTAGGGTTAGGGTTAGGGTTAGGGTTAGGGTTAGGGTTAGGGTTAGGGTTAGGGTTAGGGTTAGGGTTAGGGTTAGGGTTAGGGTTAGGGTTAGGGTTAGGGTTAGGGTTAGGGTTAGGGTTAGGGTTAGGGTTAGGGTTAGGGTTAGGGTTAGGGTTAGGGTTAGGGTTAGGGTTAGGGTTAGGGTTAGGGTTAGGGTTAGGGTTAGGGTTAGGGTTAGGGTTAGGGTTAGGGTTAGGGTTAGGGTTAGGGTTAGGGTTAGGGTTAGGGTTAGGGTTAGGGTTAGGGTTAGGGTTAGGGTTAGGGTTAGGGTTAGGGTTAGGGTTAGGGTTAGGGTTAGGGTTAGGGTTAGGGTTAGGGTTAGGGTTAGGGTTAGGGTTAGGGTTAGGGTTAGGGTTAGGGTTAGGGTTAGGGTTAGGGTTAGGGTTAGGGTTAGGGTTAGGGTTAGGGTTAGGGTTAGGGTTAGGGTTAGGGTTAGGGTTAGGGTTAGGGTTAGGGTTAGGGTTAGGGTTAGGGTTAGGGTTAGGGTTAGGGTTAGGGTTAGGGTTAGGGTTAGGGTTAGGGTTAGGGTTAGGGTTAGGGTTAGGGTTAGGGTTAGGGTTAGGGTTAGGGTTAGGGTTAGGGTTAGGGTTAGGGTTAGGGTTAGGGTTAGGGTTAGGGTTAGGGTTAGGGTTAGGGTTAGGGTTAGGGTTAGGGTTAGGGTTAGGGTTAGGGTTAGGGTTAGGGTTAGGGTTAGGGTTAGGGTTAGGGTTAGGGTTAGGGTTAGGGTTAGGGTTAGGGTTAGGGTTAGGGTTAGGGTTAGGGTTAGGGTTAGGGTTAGGGTTAGGGTTAGGGTTAGGGTTAGGGTTAGGGTTAGGGTTAGGGTTAGGGTTAGGGTTAGGGTTAGGGTTAGGGTTAGGGTTAGGGTTAGGGTTAGGGTTAGGGTTAGGGTTAGGGTTAGGGTTAGGGTTAGGGTTAGGGTTAGGGTTAGGGTTAGGGTTAGGGTTAGGGTTAGGGTTAGGGTTAGGGTTAGGGTTAGGGTTAGGGTTAGGGTTAGGGTTAGGGTTAGGGTTAGGGTTAGGGTTAGGGTTAGGGTTAGGGTTAGGGTTAGGGTTAGGGTTAGGGTTAGGGTTAGGGTTAGGGTTAGGGTTAGGGTTAGGGTTAGGGTTAGGGTTAGGGTTAGGGTTAGGGTTAGGGTTAGGGTTAGGGTTAGGGTTAGGGTTAGGGTTAGGGTTAGGGTTAGGGTTAGGGTTAGGGTTAGGGTTAGGGTTAGGGTTAGGGTTAGGGTTAGGGTTAGGGTTAGGGTTAGGGTTAGGGTTAGGGTTAGGGTTAGGGTTAGGGTTAGGGTTAGGGTTAGGGTTAGGGTTAGGGTTAGGGTTAGGGTTAGGGTTAGGGTTAGGGTTAGGGTTAGGGTTAGGGTTAGGGTTAGGGTTAGGGTTAGGGTTAGGGTTAGGGTTAGGGTTAGGGTTAGGGTTAGGGTTAGGGTTAGGGTTAGGGTTAGGGTTAGGGTTAGGGTTAGGGTTAGGGTTAGGGTTAGGGTTAGGGTTAGGGTTAGGGTTAGGGTTAGGGTTAGGGTTAGGGTTAGGGTTAGGGTTAGGGTTAGGGTTAGGGTTAGGGTTAGGGTTAGGGTTAGGGTTAGGGTTAGGGTTAGGGTTAGGGTTAGGGTTAGGGTTAGGGTTAGGGTTAGGGTTAGGGTTAGGGTTAGGGTTAGGGTTAGGGTTAGGGTTAGGGTTAGGGTTAGGGTTAGGGTTAGGGTTAGGGTTAGGGTTAGGGTTAGGGTTAGGGTTAGGGTTAGGGTTAGGGTTAGGGTTAGGGTTAGGGTTAGGGTTAGGGTTAGGGTTAGGGTTAGGGTTAGGGTTAGGGTTAGGGTTAGGGTTAGGGTTAGGGTTAGGGTTAGGGTTAGGGTTAGGGTTAGGGTTAGGGTTAGGGTTAGGGTTAGGGTTAGGGTTAGGGTTAGGGTTAGGGTTAGGGTTAGGGTTAGGGTTAGGGTTAGGGTTAGGGTTAGGGTTAGGGTTAGGGTTAGGGTTAGGGTTAGGGTTAGGGTTAGGGTTAGGGTTAGGGTTAGGGTTAGGGTTAGGGTTAGGGTTAGGGTTAGGGTTAGGGTTAGGGTTAGGGTTAGGGTTAGGGTTAGGGTTAGGGTTAGGGTTAGGGTTAGGGTTAGGGTTAGGGTTAGGGTTAGGGTTAGGGTTAGGGTTAGGGTTAGGGTTAGGGTTAGGGTTAGGGTTAGGGTTAGGGTTAGGGTTAGGGTTAGGGTTAGGGTTAGGGTTAGGGTTAGGGTTAGGGTTAGGGTTAGGGTTAGGGTTAGGGTTAGGGTTAGGGTTAGGGTTAGGGTTAGGGTTAGGGTTAGGGTTAGGGTTAGGGTTAGGGTTAGGGTTAGGGTTAGGGTTAGGGTTAGGGTTAGGGTTAGGGTTAGGGTTAGGGTTAGGGTTAGGGTTAGGGTTAGGGTTAGGGTTAGGGTTAGGGTTAGGGTTAGGGTTAGGGTTAGGGTTAGGGTTAGGGTTAGGGTTAGGGTTAGGGTTAGGGTTAGGGTTAGGGTTAGGGTTAGGGTTAGGGTTAGGGTTAGGGTTAGGGTTAGGGTTAGGGTTAGGGTTAGGGTTAGGGTTAGGGTTAGGGTTAGGGTTAGGGTTAGGGTTAGGGTTAGGGTTAGGGTTAGGGTTAGGGTTAGGGTTAGGGTTAGGGTTAGGGTTAGGGTTAGGGTTAGGGTTAGGGTTAGGGTTAGGGTTAGGGTTAGGGTTAGGGTTAGGGTTAGGGTTAGGGTTAGGGTTAGGGTTAGGGTTAGGGTTAGGGTTAGGGTTAGGGTTAGGGTTAGGGTTAGGGTTAGGGTTAGGGTTAGGGTTAGGGTTAGGGTTAGGGTTAGGGTTAGGGTTAGGGTTAGGGTTAGGGTTAGGGTTAGGGTTAGGGTTAGGGTTAGGGTTAGGGTTAGGGTTAGGGTTAGGGTTAGGGTTAGGGTTAGGGTTAGGGTTAGGGTTAGGGTTAGGGTTAGGGTTAGGGTTAGGGTTAGGGTTAGGGTTAGGGTTAGGGTTAGGGTTAGGGTTAGGGTTAGGGTTAGGGTTAGGGTTAGGGTTAGGGTTAGGGTTAGGGTTAGGGTTAGGGTTAGGGTTAGGGTTAGGGTTAGGGTTAGGGTTAGGGTTAGGGTTAGGGTTAGGGTTAGGGTTAGGGTTAGGGTTAGGGTTAGGGTTAGGGTTAGGGTTAGGGTTAGGGTTAGGGTTAGGGTTAGGGTTAGGGTTAGGGTTAGGGTTAGGGTTAGGGTTAGGGTTAGGGTTAGGGTTAGGGTTAGGGTTAGGGTTAGGGTTAGGGTTAGGGTTAGGGTTAGGGTTAGGGTTAGGGTTAGGGTTAGGGTTAGGGTTAGGGTTAGGGTTAGGGTTAGGGTTAGGGTTAGGGTTAGGGTTAGGGTTAGGGTTAGGGTTAGGGTTAGGGTTAGGGTTAGGGTTAGGGTTAGGGTTAGGGTTAGGGTTAGGGTTAGGGTTAGGGTTAGGGTTAGGGTTAGGGTTAGGGTTAGGGTTAGGGTTAGGGTTAGGGTTAGGGTTAGGGTTAGGGTTAGGGTTAGGGTTAGGGTTAGGGTTAGGGTTAGGGTTAGGGTTAGGGTTAGGGTTAGGGTTAGGGTTAGGGTTAGGGTTAGGGTTAGGGTTAGGGTTAGGGTTAGGGTTAGGGTTAGGGTTAGGGTTAGGGTTAGGGTTAGGGTTAGGGTTAGGGTTAGGGTTAGGGTTAGGGTTAGGGTTAGGGTTAGGGTTAGGGTTAGGGTTAGGGTTAGGGTTAGGGTTAGGGTTAGGGTTAGGGTTAGGGTTAGGGTTAGGGTTAGGGTTAGGGTTAGGGTTAGGGTTAGGGTTAGGGTTAGGGTTAGGGTTAGGGTTAGGGTTAGGGTTAGGGTTAGGGTTAGGGTTAGGGTTAGGGTTAGGGTTAGGGTTAGGGTTAGGGTTAGGGTTAGGGTTAGGGTTAGGGTTAGGGTTAGGGTTAGGGTTAGGGTTAGGGTTAGGGTTAGGGTTAGGGTTAGGGTTAGGGTTAGGGTTAGGGTTAGGGTTAGGGTTAGGGTTAGGGTTAGGGTTAGGGTTAGGGTTAGGGTTAGGGTTAGGGTTAGGGTTAGGGTTAGGGTTAGGGTTAGGGTTAGGGTTAGGGTTAGGGTTAGGGTTAGGGTTAGGGTTAGGGTTAGGGTTAGGGTTAGGGTTAGGGTTAGGGTTAGGGTTAGGGTTAGGGTTAGGGTTAGGGTTAGGGTTAGGGTTAGGGTTAGGGTTAGGGTTAGGGTTAGGGTTAGGGTTAGGGTTAGGGTTAGGGTTAGGGTTAGGGTTAGGGTTAGGGTTAGGGTTAGGGTTAGGGTTAGGGTTAGGGTTAGGGTTAGGGTTAGGGTTAGGGTTAGGGTTAGGGTTAGGGTTAGGGTTAGGGTTAGGGTTAGGGTTAGGGTTAGGGTTAGGGTTAGGGTTAGGGTTAGGGTTAGGGTTAGGGTTAGGGTTAGGGTTAGGGTTAGGGTTAGGGTTAGGGTTAGGGTTAGGGTTAGGGTTAGGGTTAGGGTTAGGGTTAGGGTTAGGGTTAGGGTTAGGGTTAGGGTTAGGGTTAGGGTTAGGGTTAGGGTTAGGGTTAGGGTTAGGGTTAGGGTTAGGGTTAGGGTTAGGGTTAGGGTTAGGGTTAGGGTTAGGGTTAGGGTTAGGGTTAGGGTTAGGGTTAGGGTTAGGGTTAGGGTTAGGGTTAGGGTTAGGGTTAGGGTTAGGGTTAGGGTTAGGGTTAGGGTTAGGGTTAGGGTTAGGGTTAGGGTTAGGGTTAGGGTTAGGGTTAGGGTTAGGGTTAGGGTTAGGGTTAGGGTTAGGGTTAGGGTTAGGGTTAGGGTTAGGGTTAGGGTTAGGGTTAGGGTTAGGGTTAGGGTTAGGGTTAGGGTTAGGGTTAGGGTTAGGGTTAGGGTTAGGGTTAGGGTTAGGGTTAGGGTTAGGGTTAGGGTTAGGGTTAGGGTTAGGGTTAGGGTTAGGGTTAGGGTTAGGGTTAGGGTTAGGGTTAGGGTTAGGGTTAGGGTTAGGGTTAGGGTTAGGGTTAGGGTTAGGGTTAGGGTTAGGGTTAGGGTTAGGGTTAGGGTTAGGGTTAGGGTTAGGGTTAGGGTTAGGGTTAGGGTTAGGGTTAGGGTTAGGGTTAGGGTTAGGGTTAGGGTTAGGGTTAGGGTTAGGGTTAGGGTTAGGGTTAGGGTTAGGGTTAGGGTTAGGGTTAGGGTTAGGGTTAGGGTTAGGGTTAGGGTTAGGGTTAGGGTTAGGGTTAGGGTTAGGGTTAGGGTTAGGGTTAGGGTTAGGGTTAGGGTTAGGGTTAGGGTTAGGGTTAGGGTTAGGGTTAGGGTTAGGGTTAGGGTTAGGGTTAGGGTTAGGGTTAGGGTTAGGGTTAGGGTTAGGGTTAGGGTTAGGGTTAGGGTTAGGGTTAGGGTTAGGGTTAGGGTTAGGGTTAGGGTTAGGGTTAGGGTTAGGGTTAGGGTTAGGGTTAGGGTTAGGGTTAGGGTTAGGGTTAGGGTTAGGGTTAGGGTTAGGGTTAGGGTTAGGGTTAGGGTTAGGGTTAGGGTTAGGGTTAGGGTTAGGGTTAGGGTTAGGGTTAGGGTTAGGGTTAGGGTTAGGGTTAGGGTTAGGGTTAGGGTTAGGGTTAGGGTTAGGGTTAGGGTTAGGGTTAGGGTTAGGGTTAGGGTTAGGGTTAGGGTTAGGGTTAGGGTTAGGGTTAGGGTTAGGGTTAGGGTTAGGGTTAGGGTTAGGGTTAGGGTTAGGGTTAGGGTTAGGGTTAGGGTTAGGGTTAGGGTTAGGGTTAGGGTTAGGGTTAGGGTTAGGGTTAGGGTTAGGGTTAGGGTTAGGGTTAGGGTTAGGGTTAGGGTTAGGGTTAGGGTTAGGGTTAGGGTTAGGGTTAGGGTTAGGGTTAGGGTTAGGGTTAGGGTTAGGGTTAGGGTTAGGGTTAGGGTTAGGGTTAGGGTTAGGGTTAGGGTTAGGGTTAGGGTTAGGGTTAGGGTTAGGGTTAGGGTTAGGGTTAGGGTTAGGGTTAGGGTTAGGGTTAGGGTTAGGGTTAGGGTTAGGGTTAGGGTTAGGGTTAGGGTTAGGGTTAGGGTTAGGGTTAGGGTTAGGGTTAGGGTTAGGGTTAGGGTTAGGGTTAGGGTTAGGGTTAGGGTTAGGGTTAGGGTTAGGGTTAGGGTTAGGGTTAGGGTTAGGGTTAGGGTTAGGGTTAGGGTTAGGGTTAGGGTTAGGGTTAGGGTTAGGGTTAGGGTTAGGGTTAGGGTTAGGGTTAGGGTTAGGGTTAGGGTTAGGGTTAGGGTTAGGGTTAGGGTTAGGGTTAGGGTTAGGGTTAGGGTTAGGGTTAGGGTTAGGGTTAGGGTTAGGGTTAGGGTTAGGGTTAGGGTTAGGGTTAGGGTTAGGGTTAGGGTTAGGGTTAGGGTTAGGGTTAGGGTTAGGGTTAGGGTTAGGGTTAGGGTTAGGGTTAGGGTTAGGGTTAGGGTTAGGGTTAGGGTTAGGGTTAGGGTTAGGGTTAGGGTTAGGGTTAGGGTTAGGGTTAGGGTTAGGGTTAGGGTTAGGGTTAGGGTTAGGGTTAGGGTTAGGGTTAGGGTTAGGGTTAGGGTTAGGGTTAGGGTTAGGGTTAGGGTTAGGGTTAGGGTTAGGGTTAGGGTTAGGGTTAGGGTTAGGGTTAGGGTTAGGGTTAGGGTTAGGGTTAGGGTTAGGGTTAGGGTTAGGGTTAGGGTTAGGGTTAGGGTTAGGGTTAGGGTTAGGGTTAGGGTTAGGGTTAGGGTTAGGGTTAGGGTTAGGGTTAGGGTTAGGGTTAGGGTTAGGGTTAGGGTTAGGGTTAGGGTTAGGGTTAGGGTTAGGGTTAGGGTTAGGGTTAGGGTTAGGGTTAGGGTTAGGGTTAGGGTTAGGGTTAGGGTTAGGGTTAGGGTTAGGGTTAGGGTTAGGGTTAGGGTTAGGGTTAGGGTTAGGGTTAGGGTTAGGGTTAGGGTTAGGGTTAGGGTTAGGGTTAGGGTTAGGGTTAGGGTTAGGGTTAGGGTTAGGGTTAGGGTTAGGGTTAGGGTTAGGGTTAGGGTTAGGGTTAGGGTTAGGGTTAGGGTTAGGGTTAGGGTTAGGGTTAGGGTTAGGGTTAGGGTTAGGGTTAGGGTTAGGGTTAGGGTTAGGGTTAGGGTTAGGGTTAGGGTTAGGGTTAGGGTTAGGGTTAGGGTTAGGGTTAGGGTTAGGGTTAGGGTTAGGGTTAGGGTTAGGGTTAGGGTTAGGGTTAGGGTTAGGGTTAGGGTTAGGGTTAGGGTTAGGGTTAGGGTTAGGGTTAGGGTTAGGGTTAGGGTTAGGGTTAGGGTTAGGGTTAGGGTTAGGGTTAGGGTTAGGGTTAGGGTTAGGGTTAGGGTTAGGGTTAGGGTTAGGGTTAGGGTTAGGGTTAGGGTTAGGGTTAGGGTTAGGGTTAGGGTTAGGGTTAGGGTTAGGGTTAGGGTTAGGGTTAGGGTTAGGGTTAGGGTTAGGGTTAGGGTTAGGGTTAGGGTTAGGGTTAGGGTTAGGGTTAGGGTTAGGGTTAGGGTTAGGGTTAGGGTTAGGGTTAGGGTTAGGGTTAGGGTTAGGGTTAGGGTTAGGGTTAGGGTTAGGGTTAGGGTTAGGGTTAGGGTTAGGGTTAGGGTTAGGGTTAGGGTTAGGGTTAGGGTTAGGGTTAGGGTTAGGGTTAGGGTTAGGGTTAGGGTTAGGGTTAGGGTTAGGGTTAGGGTTAGGGTTAGGGTTAGGGTTAGGGTTAGGGTTAGGGTTAGGGTTAGGGTTAGGGTTAGGGTTAGGGTTAGGGTTAGGGTTAGGGTTAGGGTTAGGGTTAGGGTTAGGGTTAGGGTTAGGGTTAGGGTTAGGGTTAGGGTTAGGGTTAGGGTTAGGGTTAGGGTTAGGGTTAGGGTTAGGGTTAGGGTTAGGGTTAGGGTTAGGGTTAGGGTTAGGGTTAGGGTTAGGGTTAGGGTTAGGGTTAGGGTTAGGGTTAGGGTTAGGGTTAGGGTTAGGGTTAGGGTTAGGGTTAGGGTTAGGGTTAGGGTTAGGGTTAGGGTTAGGGTTAGGGTTAGGGTTAGGGTTAGGGTTAGGGTTAGGGTTAGGGTTAGGGTTAGGGTTAGGGTTAGGGTTAGGGTTAGGGTTAGGGTTAGGGTTAGGGTTAGGGTTAGGGTTAGGGTTAGGGTTAGGGTTAGGGTTAGGGTTAGGGTTAGGGTTAGGGTTAGGGTTAGGGTTAGGGTTAGGGTTAGGGTTAGGGTTAGGGTTAGGGTTAGGGTTAGGGTTAGGGTTAGGGTTAGGGTTAGGGTTAGGGTTAGGGTTAGGGTTAGGGTTAGGGTTAGGGTTAGGGTTAGGGTTAGGGTTAGGGTTAGGGTTAGGGTTAGGGTTAGGGTTAGGGTTAGGGTTAGGGTTAGGGTTAGGGTTAGGGTTAGGGTTAGGGTTAGGGTTAGGGTTAGGGTTAGGGTTAGGGTTAGGGTTAGGGTTAGGGTTAGGGTTAGGGTTAGGGTTAGGGTTAGGGTTAGGGTTAGGGTTAGGGTTAGGGTTAGGGTTAGGGTTAGGGTTAGGGTTAGGGTTAGGGTTAGGGTTAGGGTTAGGGTTAGGGTTAGGGTTAGGGTTAGGGTTAGGGTTAGGGTTAGGGTTAGGGTTAGGGTTAGGGTTAGGGTTAGGGTTAGGGTTAGGGTTAGGGTTAGGGTTAGGGTTAGGGTTAGGGTTAGGGTTAGGGTTAGGGTTAGGGTTAGGGTTAGGGTTAGGGTTAGGGTTAGGGTTAGGGTTAGGGTTAGGGTTAGGGTTAGGGTTAGGGTTAGGGTTAGGGTTAGGGTTAGGGTTAGGGTTAGGGTTAGGGTTAGGGTTAGGGTTAGGGTTAGGGTTAGGGTTAGGGTTAGGGTTAGGGTTAGGGTTAGGGTTAGGGTTAGGGTTAGGGTTAGGGTTAGGGTTAGGGTTAGGGTTAGGGTTAGGGTTAGGGTTAGGGTTAGGGTTAGGGTTAGGGTTAGGGTTAGGGTTAGGGTTAGGGTTAGGGTTAGGGTTAGGGTTAGGGTTAGGGTTAGGGTTAGGGTTAGGGTTAGGGTTAGGGTTAGGGTTAGGGTTAGGGTTAGGGTTAGGGTTAGGGTTAGGGTTAGGGTTAGGGTTAGGGTTAGGGTTAGGGTTAGGGTTAGGGTTAGGGTTAGGGTTAGGGTTAGGGTTAGGGTTAGGGTTAGGGTTAGGGTTAGGGTTAGGGTTAGGGTTAGGGTTAGGGTTAGGGTTAGGGTTAGGGTTAGGGTTAGGGTTAGGGTTAGGGTTAGGGTTAGGGTTAGGGTTAGGGTTAGGGTTAGGGTTAGGGTTAGGGTTAGGGTTAGGGTTAGGGTTAGGGTTAGGGTTAGGGTTAGGGTTAGGGTTAGGGTTAGGGTTAGGGTTAGGGTTAGGGTTAGGGTTAGGGTTAGGGTTAGGGTTAGGGTTAGGGTTAGGGTTAGGGTTAGGGTTAGGGTTAGGGTTAGGGTTAGGGTTAGGGTTAGGGTTAGGGTTAGGGTTAGGGTTAGGGTTAGGGTTAGGGTTAGGGTTAGGGTTAGGGTTAGGGTTAGGGTTAGGGTTAGGGTTAGGGTTAGGGTTAGGGTTAGGGTTAGGGTTAGGGTTAGGGTTAGGGTTAGGGTTAGGGTTAGGGTTAGGGTTAGGGTTAGGGTTAGGGTTAGGGTTAGGGTTAGGGTTAGGGTTAGGGTTAGGGTTAGGGTTAGGGTTAGGGTTAGGGTTAGGGTTAGGGTTAGGGTTAGGGTTAGGGTTAGGGTTAGGGTTAGGGTTAGGGTTAGGGTTAGGGTTAGGGTTAGGGTTAGGGTTAGGGTTAGGGTTAGGGTTAGGGTTAGGGTTAGGGTTAGGGTTAGGGTTAGGGTTAGGGTTAGGGTTAGGGTTAGGGTTAGGGTTAGGGTTAGGGTTAGGGTTAGGGTTAGGGTTAGGGTTAGGGTTAGGGTTAGGGTTAGGGTTAGGGTTAGGGTTAGGGTTAGGGTTAGGGTTAGGGTTAGGGTTAGGGTTAGGGTTAGGGTTAGGGTTAGGGTTAGGGTTAGGGTTAGGGTTAGGGTTAGGGTTAGGGTTAGGGTTAGGGTTAGGGTTAGGGTTAGGGTTAGGGTTAGGGTTAGGGTTAGGGTTAGGGTTAGGGTTAGGGTTAGGGTTAGGGTTAGGGTTAGGGTTAGGGTTAGGGTTAGGGTTAGGGTTAGGGTTAGGGTTAGGGTTAGGGTTAGGGTTAGGGTTAGGGTTAGGGTTAGGGTTAGGGTTAGGGTTAGGGTTAGGGTTAGGGTTAGGGTTAGGGTTAGGGTTAGGGTTAGGGTTAGGGTTAGGGTTAGGGTTAGGGTTAGGGTTAGGGTTAGGGTTAGGGTTAGGGTTAGGGTTAGGGTTAGGGTTAGGGTTAGGGTTAGGGTTAGGGTTAGGGTTAGGGTTAGGGTTAGGGTTAGGGTTAGGGTTAGGGTTAGGGTTAGGGTTAGGGTTAGGGTTAGGGTTAGGGTTAGGGTTAGGGTTAGGGTTAGGGTTAGGGTTAGGGTTAGGGTTAGGGTTAGGGTTAGGGTTAGGGTTAGGGTTAGGGTTAGGGTTAGGGTTAGGGTTAGGGTTAGGGTTAGGGTTAGGGTTAGGGTTAGGGTTAGGGTTAGGGTTAGGGTTAGGGTTAGGGTTAGGGTTAGGGTTAGGGTTAGGGTTAGGGTTAGGGTTAGGGTTAGGGTTAGGGTTAGGGTTAGGGTTAGGGTTAGGGTTAGGGTTAGGGTTAGGGTTAGGGTTAGGGTTAGGGTTAGGGTTAGGGTTAGGGTTAGGGTTAGGGTTAGGGTTAGGGTTAGGGTTAGGGTTAGGGTTAGGGTTAGGGTTAGGGTTAGGGTTAGGGTTAGGGTTAGGGTTAGGGTTAGGGTTAGGGTTAGGGTTAGGGTTAGGGTTAGGGTTAGGGTTAGGGTTAGGGTTAGGGTTAGGGTTAGGGTTAGGGTTAGGGTTAGGGTTAGGGTTAGGGTTAGGGTTAGGGTTAGGGTTAGGGTTAGGGTTAGGGTTAGGGTTAGGGTTAGGGTTAGGGTTAGGGTTAGGGTTAGGGTTAGGGTTAGGGTTAGGGTTAGGGTTAGGGTTAGGGTTAGGGTTAGGGTTAGGGTTAGGGTTAGGGTTAGGGTTAGGGTTAGGGTTAGGGTTAGGGTTAGGGTTAGGGTTAGGGTTAGGGTTAGGGTTAGGGTTAGGGTTAGGGTTAGGGTTAGGGTTAGGGTTAGGGTTAGGGTTAGGGTTAGGGTTAGGGTTAGGGTTAGGGTTAGGGTTAGGGTTAGGGTTAGGGTTAGGGTTAGGGTTAGGGTTAGGGTTAGGGTTAGGGTTAGGGTTAGGGTTAGGGTTAGGGTTAGGGTTAGGGTTAGGGTTAGGGTTAGGGTTAGGGTTAGGGTTAGGGTTAGGGTTAGGGTTAGGGTTAGGGTTAGGGTTAGGGTTAGGGTTAGGGTTAGGGTTAGGGTTAGGGTTAGGGTTAGGGTTAGGGTTAGGGTTAGGGTTAGGGTTAGGGTTAGGGTTAGGGTTAGGGTTAGGGTTAGGGTTAGGGTTAGGGTTAGGGTTAGGGTTAGGGTTAGGGTTAGGGTTAGGGTTAGGGTTAGGGTTAGGGTTAGGGTTAGGGTTAGGGTTAGGGTTAGGGTTAGGGTTAGGGTTAGGGTTAGGGTTAGGGTTAGGGTTAGGGTTAGGGTTAGGGTTAGGGTTAGGGTTAGGGTTAGGGTTAGGGTTAGGGTTAGGGTTAGGGTTAGGGTTAGGGTTAGGGTTAGGGTTAGGGTTAGGGTTAGGGTTAGGGTTAGGGTTAGGGTTAGGGTTAGGGTTAGGGTTAGGGTTAGGGTTAGGGTTAGGGTTAGGGTTAGGGTTAGGGTTAGGGTTAGGGTTAGGGTTAGGGTTAGGGTTAGGGTTAGGGTTAGGGTTAGGGTTAGGGTTAGGGTTAGGGTTAGGGTTAGGGTTAGGGTTAGGGTTAGGGTTAGGGTTAGGGTTAGGGTTAGGGTTAGGGTTAGGGTTAGGGTTAGGGTTAGGGTTAGGGTTAGGGTTAGGGTTAGGGTTAGGGTTAGGGTTAGGGTTAGGGTTAGGGTTAGGGTTAGGGTTAGGGTTAGGGTTAGGGTTAGGGTTAGGGTTAGGGTTAGGGTTAGGGTTAGGGTTAGGGTTAGGGTTAGGGTTAGGGTTAGGGTTAGGGTTAGGGTTAGGGTTAGGGTTAGGGTTAGGGTTAGGGTTAGGGTTAGGGTTAGGGTTAGGGTTAGGGTTAGGGTTAGGGTTAGGGTTAGGGTTAGGGTTAGGGTTAGGGTTAGGGTTAGGGTTAGGGTTAGGGTTAGGGTTAGGGTTAGGGTTAGGGTTAGGGTTAGGGTTAGGGTTAGGGTTAGGGTTAGGGTTAGGGTTAGGGTTAGGGTTAGGGTTAGGGTTAGGGTTAGGGTTAGGGTTAGGGTTAGGGTTAGGGTTAGGGTTAGGGTTAGGGTTAGGGTTAGGGTTAGGGTTAGGGTTAGGGTTAGGGTTAGGGTTAGGGTTAGGGTTAGGGTTAGGGTTAGGGTTAGGGTTAGGGTTAGGGTTAGGGTTAGGGTTAGGGTTAGGGTTAGGGTTAGGGTTAGGGTTAGGGTTAGGGTTAGGGTTAGGGTTAGGGTTAGGGTTAGGGTTAGGGTTAGGGTTAGGGTTAGGGTTAGGGTTAGGGTTAGGGTTAGGGTTAGGGTTAGGGTTAGGGTTAGGGTTAGGGTTAGGGTTAGGGTTAGGGTTAGGGTTAGGGTTAGGGTTAGGGTTAGGGTTAGGGTTAGGGTTAGGGTTAGGGTTAGGGTTAGGGTTAGGGTTAGGGTTAGGGTTAGGGTTAGGGTTAGGGTTAGGGTTAGGGTTAGGGTTAGGGTTAGGGTTAGGGTTAGGGTTAGGGTTAGGGTTAGGGTTAGGGTTAGGGTTAGGGTTAGGGTTAGGGTTAGGGTTAGGGTTAGGGTTAGGGTTAGGGTTAGGGTTAGGGTTAGGGTTAGGGTTAGGGTTAGGGTTAGGGTTAGGGTTAGGGTTAGGGTTAGGGTTAGGGTTAGGGTTAGGGTTAGGGTTAGGGTTAGGGTTAGGGTTAGGGTTAGGGTTAGGGTTAGGGTTAGGGTTAGGGTTAGGGTTAGGGTTAGGGTTAGGGTTAGGGTTAGGGTTAGGGTTAGGGTTAGGGTTAGGGTTAGGGTTAGGGTTAGGGTTAGGGTTAGGGTTAGGGTTAGGGTTAGGGTTAGGGTTAGGGTTAGGGTTAGGGTTAGGGTTAGGGTTAGGGTTAGGGTTAGGGTTAGGGTTAGGGTTAGGGTTAGGGTTAGGGTTAGGGTTAGGGTTAGGGTTAGGGTTAGGGTTAGGGTTAGGGTTAGGGTTAGGGTTAGGGTTAGGGTTAGGGTTAGGGTTAGGGTTAGGGTTAGGGTTAGGGTTAGGGTTAGGGTTAGGGTTAGGGTTAGGGTTAGGGTTAGGGTTAGGGTTAGGGTTAGGGTTAGGGTTAGGGTTAGGGTTAGGGTTAGGGTTAGGGTTAGGGTTAGGGTTAGGGTTAGGGTTAGGGTTAGGGTTAGGGTTAGGGTTAGGGTTAGGGTTAGGGTTAGGGTTAGGGTTAGGGTTAGGGTTAGGGTTAGGGTTAGGGTTAGGGTTAGGGTTAGGGTTAGGGTTAGGGTTAGGGTTAGGGTTAGGGTTAGGGTTAGGGTTAGGGTTAGGGTTAGGGTTAGGGTTAGGGTTAGGGTTAGGGTTAGGGTTAGGGTTAGGGTTAGGGTTAGGGTTAGGGTTAGGGTTAGGGTTAGGGTTAGGGTTAGGGTTAGGGTTAGGGTTAGGGTTAGGGTTAGGGTTAGGGTTAGGGTTAGGGTTAGGGTTAGGGTTAGGGTTAGGGTTAGGGTTAGGGTTAGGGTTAGGGTTAGGGTTAGGGTTAGGGTTAGGGTTAGGGTTAGGGTTAGGGTTAGGGTTAGGGTTAGGGTTAGGGTTAGGGTTAGGGTTAGGGTTAGGGTTAGGGTTAGGGTTAGGGTTAGGGTTAGGGTTAGGGTTAGGGTTAGGGTTAGGGTTAGGGTTAGGGTTAGGGTTAGGGTTAGGGTTAGGGTTAGGGTTAGGGTTAGGGTTAGGGTTAGGGTTAGGGTTAGGGTTAGGGTTAGGGTTAGGGTTAGGGTTAGGGTTAGGGTTAGGGTTAGGGTTAGGGTTAGGGTTAGGGTTAGGGTTAGGGTTAGGGTTAGGGTTAGGGTTAGGGTTAGGGTTAGGGTTAGGGTTAGGGTTAGGGTTAGGGTTAGGGTTAGGGTTAGGGTTAGGGTTAGGGTTAGGGTTAGGGTTAGGGTTAGGGTTAGGGTTAGGGTTAGGGTTAGGGTTAGGGTTAGGGTTAGGGTTAGGGTTAGGGTTAGGGTTAGGGTTAGGGTTAGGGTTAGGGTTAGGGTTAGGGTTAGGGTTAGGGTTAGGGTTAGGGTTAGGGTTAGGGTTAGGGTTAGGGTTAGGGTTAGGGTTAGGGTTAGGGTTAGGGTTAGGGTTAGGGTTAGGGTTAGGGTTAGGGTTAGGGTTAGGGTTAGGGTTAGGGTTAGGGTTAGGGTTAGGGTTAGGGTTAGGGTTAGGGTTAGGGTTAGGGTTAGGGTTAGGGTTAGGGTTAGGGTTAGGGTTAGGGTTAGGGTTAGGGTTAGGGTTAGGGTTAGGGTTAGGGTTAGGGTTAGGGTTAGGGTTAGGGTTAGGGTTAGGGTTAGGGTTAGGGTTAGGGTTAGGGTTAGGGTTAGGGTTAGGGTTAGGGTTAGGGTTAGGGTTAGGGTTAGGGTTAGGGTTAGGGTTAGGGTTAGGGTTAGGGTTAGGGTTAGGGTTAGGGTTAGGGTTAGGGTTAGGGTTAGGGTTAGGGTTAGGGTTAGGGTTAGGGTTAGGGTTAGGGTTAGGGTTAGGGTTAGGGTTAGGGTTAGGGTTAGGGTTAGGGTTAGGGTTAGGGTTAGGGTTAGGGTTAGGGTTAGGGTTAGGGTTAGGGTTAGGGTTAGGGTTAGGGTTAGGGTTAGGGTTAGGGTTAGGGTTAGGGTTAGGGTTAGGGTTAGGGTTAGGGTTAGGGTTAGGGTTAGGGTTAGGGTTAGGGTTAGGGTTAGGGTTAGGGTTAGGGTTAGGGTTAGGGTTAGGGTTAGGGTTAGGGTTAGGGTTAGGGTTAGGGTTAGGGTTAGGGTTAGGGTTAGGGTTAGGGTTAGGGTTAGGGTTAGGGTTAGGGTTAGGGTTAGGGTTAGGGTTAGGGTTAGGGTTAGGGTTAGGGTTAGGGTTAGGGTTAGGGTTAGGGTTAGGGTTAGGGTTAGGGTTAGGGTTAGGGTTAGGGTTAGGGTTAGGGTTAGGGTTAGGGTTAGGGTTAGGGTTAGGGTTAGGGTTAGGGTTAGGGTTAGGGTTAGGGTTAGGGTTAGGGTTAGGGTTAGGGTTAGGGTTAGGGTTAGGGTTAGGGTTAGGGTTAGGGTTAGGGTTAGGGTTAGGGTTAGGGTTAGGGTTAGGGTTAGGGTTAGGGTTAGGGTTAGGGTTAGGGTTAGGGTTAGGGTTAGGGTTAGGGTTAGGGTTAGGGTTAGGGTTAGGGTTAGGGTTAGGGTTAGGGTTAGGGTTAGGGTTAGGGTTAGGGTTAGGGTTAGGGTTAGGGTTAGGGTTAGGGTTAGGGTTAGGGTTAGGGTTAGGGTTAGGGTTAGGGTTAGGGTTAGGGTTAGGGTTAGGGTTAGGGTTAGGGTTAGGGTTAGGGTTAGGGTTAGGGTTAGGGTTAGGGTTAGGGTTAGGGTTAGGGTTAGGGTTAGGGTTAGGGTTAGGGTTAGGGTTAGGGTTAGGGTTAGGGTTAGGGTTAGGGTTAGGGTTAGGGTTAGGGTTAGGGTTAGGGTTAGGGTTAGGGTTAGGGTTAGGGTTAGGGTTAGGGTTAGGGTTAGGGTTAGGGTTAGGGTTAGGGTTAGGGTTAGGGTTAGGGTTAGGGTTAGGGTTAGGGTTAGGGTTAGGGTTAGGGTTAGGGTTAGGGTTAGGGTTAGGGTTAGGGTTAGGGTTAGGGTTAGGGTTAGGGTTAGGGTTAGGGTTAGGGTTAGGGTTAGGGTTAGGGTTAGGGTTAGGGTTAGGGTTAGGGTTAGGGTTAGGGTTAGGGTTAGGGTTAGGGTTAGGGTTAGGGTTAGGGTTAGGGTTAGGGTTAGGGTTAGGGTTAGGGTTAGGGTTAGGGTTAGGGTTAGGGTTAGGGTTAGGGTTAGGGTTAGGGTTAGGGTTAGGGTTAGGGTTAGGGTTAGGGTTAGGGTTAGGGTTAGGGTTAGGGTTAGGGTTAGGGTTAGGGTTAGGGTTAGGGTTAGGGTTAGGGTTAGGGTTAGGGTTAGGGTTAGGGTTAGGGTTAGGGTTAGGGTTAGGGTTAGGGTTAGGGTTAGGGTTAGGGTTAGGGTTAGGGTTAGGGTTAGGGTTAGGGTTAGGGTTAGGGTTAGGGTTAGGGTTAGGGTTAGGGTTAGGGTTAGGGTTAGGGTTAGGGTTAGGGTTAGGGTTAGGGTTAGGGTTAGGGTTAGGGTTAGGGTTAGGGTTAGGGTTAGGGTTAGGGTTAGGGTTAGGGTTAGGGTTAGGGTTAGGGTTAGGGTTAGGGTTAGGGTTAGGGTTAGGGTTAGGGTTAGGGTTAGGGTTAGGGTTAGGGTTAGGGTTAGGGTTAGGGTTAGGGTTAGGGTTAGGGTTAGGGTTAGGGTTAGGGTTAGGGTTAGGGTTAGGGTTAGGGTTAGGGTTAGGGTTAGGGTTAGGGTTAGGGTTAGGGTTAGGGTTAGGGTTAGGGTTAGGGTTAGGGTTAGGGTTAGGGTTAGGGTTAGGGTTAGGGTTAGGGTTAGGGTTAGGGTTAGGGTTAGGGTTAGGGTTAGGGTTAGGGTTAGGGTTAGGGTTAGGGTTAGGGTTAGGGTTAGGGTTAGGGTTAGGGTTAGGGTTAGGGTTAGGGTTAGGGTTAGGGTTAGGGTTAGGGTTAGGGTTAGGGTTAGGGTTAGGGTTAGGGTTAGGGTTAGGGTTAGGGTTAGGGTTAGGGTTAGGGTTAGGGTTAGGGTTAGGGTTAGGGTTAGGGTTAGGGTTAGGGTTAGGGTTAGGGTTAGGGTTAGGGTTAGGGTTAGGGTTAGGGTTAGGGTTAGGGTTAGGGTTAGGGTTAGGGTTAGGGTTAGGGTTAGGGTTAGGGTTAGGGTTAGGGTTAGGGTTAGGGTTAGGGTTAGGGTTAGGGTTAGGGTTAGGGTTAGGGTTAGGGTTAGGGTTAGGGTTAGGGTTAGGGTTAGGGTTAGGGTTAGGGTTAGGGTTAGGGTTAGGGTTAGGGTTAGGGTTAGGGTTAGGGTTAGGGTTAGGGTTAGGGTTAGGGTTAGGGTTAGGGTTAGGGTTAGGGTTAGGGTTAGGGTTAGGGTTAGGGTTAGGGTTAGGGTTAGGGTTAGGGTTAGGGTTAGGGTTAGGGTTAGGGTTAGGGTTAGGGTTAGGGTTAGGGTTAGGGTTAGGGTTAGGGTTAGGGTTAGGGTTAGGGTTAGGGTTAGGGTTAGGGTTAGGGTTAGGGTTAGGGTTAGGGTTAGGGTTAGGGTTAGGGTTAGGGTTAGGGTTAGGGTTAGGGTTAGGGTTAGGGTTAGGGTTAGGGTTAGGGTTAGGGTTAGGGTTAGGGTTAGGGTTAGGGTTAGGGTTAGGGTTAGGGTTAGGGTTAGGGTTAGGGTTAGGGTTAGGGTTAGGGTTAGGGTTAGGGTTAGGGTTAGGGTTAGGGTTAGGGTTAGGGTTAGGGTTAGGGTTAGGGTTAGGGTTAGGGTTAGGGTTAGGGTTAGGGTTAGGGTTAGGGTTAGGGTTAGGGTTAGGGTTAGGGTTAGGGTTAGGGTTAGGGTTAGGGTTAGGGTTAGGGTTAGGGTTAGGGTTAGGGTTAGGGTTAGGGTTAGGGTTAGGGTTAGGGTTAGGGTTAGGGTTAGGGTTAGGGTTAGGGTTAGGGTTAGGGTTAGGGTTAGGGTTAGGGTTAGGGTTAGGGTTAGGGTTAGGGTTAGGGTTAGGGTTAGGGTTAGGGTTAGGGTTAGGGTTAGGGTTAGGGTTAGGGTTAGGGTTAGGGTTAGGGTTAGGGTTAGGGTTAGGGTTAGGGTTAGGGTTAGGGTTAGGGTTAGGGTTAGGGTTAGGGTTAGGGTTAGGGTTAGGGTTAGGGTTAGGGTTAGGGTTAGGGTTAGGGTTAGGGTTAGGGTTAGGGTTAGGGTTAGGGTTAGGGTTAGGGTTAGGGTTAGGGTTAGGGTTAGGGTTAGGGTTAGGGTTAGGGTTAGGGTTAGGGTTAGGGTTAGGGTTAGGGTTAGGGTTAGGGTTAGGGTTAGGGTTAGGGTTAGGGTTAGGGTTAGGGTTAGGGTTAGGGTTAGGGTTAGGGTTAGGGTTAGGGTTAGGGTTAGGGTTAGGGTTAGGGTTAGGGTTAGGGTTAGGGTTAGGGTTAGGGTTAGGGTTAGGGTTAGGGTTAGGGTTAGGGTTAGGGTTAGGGTTAGGGTTAGGGTTAGGGTTAGGGTTAGGGTTAGGGTTAGGGTTAGGGTTAGGGTTAGGGTTAGGGTTAGGGTTAGGGTTAGGGTTAGGGTTAGGGTTAGGGTTAGGGTTAGGGTTAGGGTTAGGGTTAGGGTTAGGGTTAGGGTTAGGGTTAGGGTTAGGGTTAGGGTTAGGGTTAGGGTTAGGGTTAGGGTTAGGGTTAGGGTTAGGGTTAGGGTTAGGGTTAGGGTTAGGGTTAGGGTTAGGGTTAGGGTTAGGGTTAGGGTTAGGGTTAGGGTTAGGGTTAGGGTTAGGGTTAGGGTTAGGGTTAGGGTTAGGGTTAGGGTTAGGGTTAGGGTTAGGGTTAGGGTTAGGGTTAGGGTTAGGGTTAGGGTTAGGGTTAGGGTTAGGGTTAGGGTTAGGGTTAGGGTTAGGGTTAGGGTTAGGGTTAGGGTTAGGGTTAGGGTTAGGGTTAGGGTTAGGGTTAGGGTTAGGGTTAGGGTTAGGGTTAGGGTTAGGGTTAGGGTTAGGGTTAGGGTTAGGGTTAGGGTTAGGGTTAGGGTTAGGGTTAGGGTTAGGGTTAGGGTTAGGGTTAGGGTTAGGGTTAGGGTTAGGGTTAGGGTTAGGGTTAGGGTTAGGGTTAGGGTTAGGGTTAGGGTTAGGGTTAGGGTTAGGGTTAGGGTTAGGGTTAGGGTTAGGGTTAGGGTTAGGGTTAGGGTTAGGGTTAGGGTTAGGGTTAGGGTTAGGGTTAGGGTTAGGGTTAGGGTTAGGGTTAGGGTTAGGGTTAGGGTTAGGGTTAGGGTTAGGGTTAGGGTTAGGGTTAGGGTTAGGGTTAGGGTTAGGGTTAGGGTTAGGGTTAGGGTTAGGGTTAGGGTTAGGGTTAGGGTTAGGGTTAGGGTTAGGGTTAGGGTTAGGGTTAGGGTTAGGGTTAGGGTTAGGGTTAGGGTTAGGGTTAGGGTTAGGGTTAGGGTTAGGGTTAGGGTTAGGGTTAGGGTTAGGGTTAGGGTTAGGGTTAGGGTTAGGGTTAGGGTTAGGGTTAGGGTTAGGGTTAGGGTTAGGGTTAGGGTTAGGGTTAGGGTTAGGGTTAGGGTTAGGGTTAGGGTTAGGGTTAGGGTTAGGGTTAGGGTTAGGGTTAGGGTTAGGGTTAGGGTTAGGGTTAGGGTTAGGGTTAGGGTTAGGGTTAGGGTTAGGGTTAGGGTTAGGGTTAGGGTTAGGGTTAGGGTTAGGGTTAGGGTTAGGGTTAGGGTTAGGGTTAGGGTTAGGGTTAGGGTTAGGGTTAGGGTTAGGGTTAGGGTTAGGGTTAGGGTTAGGGTTAGGGTTAGGGTTAGGGTTAGGGTTAGGGTTAGGGTTAGGGTTAGGGTTAGGGTTAGGGTTAGGGTTAGGGTTAGGGTTAGGGTTAGGGTTAGGGTTAGGGTTAGGGTTAGGGTTAGGGTTAGGGTTAGGGTTAGGGTTAGGGTTAGGGTTAGGGTTAGGGTTAGGGTTAGGGTTAGGGTTAGGGTTAGGGTTAGGGTTAGGGTTAGGGTTAGGGTTAGGGTTAGGGTTAGGGTTAGGGTTAGGGTTAGGGTTAGGGTTAGGGTTAGGGTTAGGGTTAGGGTTAGGGTTAGGGTTAGGGTTAGGGTTAGGGTTAGGGTTAGGGTTAGGGTTAGGGTTAGGGTTAGGGTTAGGGTTAGGGTTAGGGTTAGGGTTAGGGTTAGGGTTAGGGTTAGGGTTAGGGTTAGGGTTAGGGTTAGGGTTAGGGTTAGGGTTAGGGTTAGGGTTAGGGTTAGGGTTAGGGTTAGGGTTAGGGTTAGGGTTAGGGTTAGGGTTAGGGTTAGGGTTAGGGTTAGGGTTAGGGTTAGGGTTAGGGTTAGGGTTAGGGTTAGGGTTAGGGTTAGGGTTAGGGTTAGGGTTAGGGTTAGGGTTAGGGTTAGGGTTAGGGTTAGGGTTAGGGTTAGGGTTAGGGTTAGGGTTAGGGTTAGGGTTAGGGTTAGGGTTAGGGTTAGGGTTAGGGTTAGGGTTAGGGTTAGGGTTAGGGTTAGGGTTAGGGTTAGGGTTAGGGTTAGGGTTAGGGTTAGGGTTAGGGTTAGGGTTAGGGTTAGGGTTAGGGTTAGGGTTAGGGTTAGGGTTAGGGTTAGGGTTAGGGTTAGGGTTAGGGTTAGGGTTAGGGTTAGGGTTAGGGTTAGGGTTAGGGTTAGGGTTAGGGTTAGGGTTAGGGTTAGGGTTAGGGTTAGGGTTAGGGTTAGGGTTAGGGTTAGGGTTAGGGTTAGGGTTAGGGTTAGGGTTAGGGTTAGGGTTAGGGTTAGGGTTAGGGTTAGGGTTAGGGTTAGGGTTAGGGTTAGGGTTAGGGTTAGGGTTAGGGTTAGGGTTAGGGTTAGGGTTAGGGTTAGGGTTAGGGTTAGGGTTAGGGTTAGGGTTAGGGTTAGGGTTAGGGTTAGGGTTAGGGTTAGGGTTAGGGTTAGGGTTAGGGTTAGGGTTAGGGTTAGGGTTAGGGTTAGGGTTAGGGTTAGGGTTAGGGTTAGGGTTAGGGTTAGGGTTAGGGTTAGGGTTAGGGTTAGGGTTAGGGTTAGGGTTAGGGTTAGGGTTAGGGTTAGGGTTAGGGTTAGGGTTAGGGTTAGGGTTAGGGTTAGGGTTAGGGTTAGGGTTAGGGTTAGGGTTAGGGTTAGGGTTAGGGTTAGGGTTAGGGTTAGGGTTAGGGTTAGGGTTAGGGTTAGGGTTAGGGTTAGGGTTAGGGTTAGGGTTAGGGTTAGGGTTAGGGTTAGGGTTAGGGTTAGGGTTAGGGTTAGGGTTAGGGTTAGGGTTAGGGTTAGGGTTAGGGTTAGGGTTAGGGTTAGGGTTAGGGTTAGGGTTAGGGTTAGGGTTAGGGTTAGGGTTAGGGTTAGGGTTAGGGTTAGGGTTAGGGTTAGGGTTAGGGTTAGGGTTAGGGTTAGGGTTAGGGTTAGGGTTAGGGTTAGGGTTAGGGTTAGGGTTAGGGTTAGGGTTAGGGTTAGGGTTAGGGTTAGGGTTAGGGTTAGGGTTAGGGTTAGGGTTAGGGTTAGGGTTAGGGTTAGGGTTAGGGTTAGGGTTAGGGTTAGGGTTAGGGTTAGGGTTAGGGTTAGGGTTAGGGTTAGGGTTAGGGTTAGGGTTAGGGTTAGGGTTAGGGTTAGGGTTAGGGTTAGGGTTAGGGTTAGGGTTAGGGTTAGGGTTAGGGTTAGGGTTAGGGTTAGGGTTAGGGTTAGGGTTAGGGTTAGGGTTAGGGTTAGGGTTAGGGTTAGGGTTAGGGTTAGGGTTAGGGTTAGGGTTAGGGTTAGGGTTAGGGTTAGGGTTAGGGTTAGGGTTAGGGTTAGGGTTAGGGTTAGGGTTAGGGTTAGGGTTAGGGTTAGGGTTAGGGTTAGGGTTAGGGTTAGGGTTAGGGTTAGGGTTAGGGTTAGGGTTAGGGTTAGGGTTAGGGTTAGGGTTAGGGTTAGGGTTAGGGTTAGGGTTAGGGTTAGGGTTAGGGTTAGGGTTAGGGTTAGGGTTAGGGTTAGGGTTAGGGTTAGGGTTAGGGTTAGGGTTAGGGTTAGGGTTAGGGTTAGGGTTAGGGTTAGGGTTAGGGTTAGGGTTAGGGTTAGGGTTAGGGTTAGGGTTAGGGTTAGGGTTAGGGTTAGGGTTAGGGTTAGGGTTAGGGTTAGGGTTAGGGTTAGGGTTAGGGTTAGGGTTAGGGTTAGGGTTAGGGTTAGGGTTAGGGTTAGGGTTAGGGTTAGGGTTAGGGTTAGGGTTAGGGTTAGGGTTAGGGTTAGGGTTAGGGTTAGGGTTAGGGTTAGGGTTAGGGTTAGGGTTAGGGTTAGGGTTAGGGTTAGGGTTAGGGTTAGGGTTAGGGTTAGGGTTAGGGTTAGGGTTAGGGTTAGGGTTAGGGTTAGGGTTAGGGTTAGGGTTAGGGTTAGGGTTAGGGTTAGGGTTAGGGTTAGGGTTAGGGTTAGGGTTAGGGTTAGGGTTAGGGTTAGGGTTAGGGTTAGGGTTAGGGTTAGGGTTAGGGTTAGGGTTAGGGTTAGGGTTAGGGTTAGGGTTAGGGTTAGGGTTAGGGTTAGGGTTAGGGTTAGGGTTAGGGTTAGGGTTAGGGTTAGGGTTAGGGTTAGGGTTAGGGTTAGGGTTAGGGTTAGGGTTAGGGTTAGGGTTAGGGTTAGGGTTAGGGTTAGGGTTAGGGTTAGGGTTAGGGTTAGGGTTAGGGTTAGGGTTAGGGTTAGGGTTAGGGTTAGGGTTAGGGTTAGGGTTAGGGTTAGGGTTAGGGTTAGGGTTAGGGTTAGGGTTAGGGTTAGGGTTAGGGTTAGGGTTAGGGTTAGGGTTAGGGTTAGGGTTAGGGTTAGGGTTAGGGTTAGGGTTAGGGTTAGGGTTAGGGTTAGGGTTAGGGTTAGGGTTAGGGTTAGGGTTAGGGTTAGGGTTAGGGTTAGGGTTAGGGTTAGGGTTAGGGTTAGGGTTAGGGTTAGGGTTAGGGTTAGGGTTAGGGTTAGGGTTAGGGTTAGGGTTAGGGTTAGGGTTAGGGTTAGGGTTAGGGTTAGGGTTAGGGTTAGGGTTAGGGTTAGGGTTAGGGTTAGGGTTAGGGTTAGGGTTAGGGTTAGGGTTAGGGTTAGGGTTAGGGTTAGGGTTAGGGTTAGGGTTAGGGTTAGGGTTAGGGTTAGGGTTAGGGTTAGGGTTAGGGTTAGGGTTAGGGTTAGGGTTAGGGTTAGGGTTAGGGTTAGGGTTAGGGTTAGGGTTAGGGTTAGGGTTAGGGTTAGGGTTAGGGTTAGGGTTAGGGTTAGGGTTAGGGTTAGGGTTAGGGTTAGGGTTAGGGTTAGGGTTAGGGTTAGGGTTAGGGTTAGGGTTAGGGTTAGGGTTAGGGTTAGGGTTAGGGTTAGGGTTAGGGTTAGGGTTAGGGTTAGGGTTAGGGTTAGGGTTAGGGTTAGGGTTAGGGTTAGGGTTAGGGTTAGGGTTAGGGTTAGGGTTAGGGTTAGGGTTAGGGTTAGGGTTAGGGTTAGGGTTAGGGTTAGGGTTAGGGTTAGGGTTAGGGTTAGGGTTAGGGTTAGGGTTAGGGTTAGGGTTAGGGTTAGGGTTAGGGTTAGGGTTAGGGTTAGGGTTAGGGTTAGGGTTAGGGTTAGGGTTAGGGTTAGGGTTAGGGTTAGGGTTAGGGTTAGGGTTAGGGTTAGGGTTAGGGTTAGGGTTAGGGTTAGGGTTAGGGTTAGGGTTAGGGTTAGGGTTAGGGTTAGGGTTAGGGTTAGGGTTAGGGTTAGGGTTAGGGTTAGGGTTAGGGTTAGGGTTAGGGTTAGGGTTAGGGTTAGGGTTAGGGTTAGGGTTAGGGTTAGGGTTAGGGTTAGGGTTAGGGTTAGGGTTAGGGTTAGGGTTAGGGTTAGGGTTAGGGTTAGGGTTAGGGTTAGGGTTAGGGTTAGGGTTAGGGTTAGGGTTAGGGTTAGGGTTAGGGTTAGGGTTAGGGTTAGGGTTAGGGTTAGGGTTAGGGTTAGGGTTAGGGTTAGGGTTAGGGTTAGGGTTAGGGTTAGGGTTAGGGTTAGGGTTAGGGTTAGGGTTAGGGTTAGGGTTAGGGTTAGGGTTAGGGTTAGGGTTAGGGTTAGGGTTAGGGTTAGGGTTAGGGTTAGGGTTAGGGTTAGGGTTAGGGTTAGGGTTAGGGTTAGGGTTAGGGTTAGGGTTAGGGTTAGGGTTAGGGTTAGGGTTAGGGTTAGGGTTAGGGTTAGGGTTAGGGTTAGGGTTAGGGTTAGGGTTAGGGTTAGGGTTAGGGTTAGGGTTAGGGTTAGGGTTAGGGTTAGGGTTAGGGTTAGGGTTAGGGTTAGGGTTAGGGTTAGGGTTAGGGTTAGGGTTAGGGTTAGGGTTAGGGTTAGGGTTAGGGTTAGGGTTAGGGTTAGGGTTAGGGTTAGGGTTAGGGTTAGGGTTAGGGTTAGGGTTAGGGTTAGGGTTAGGGTTAGGGTTAGGGTTAGGGTTAGGGTTAGGGTTAGGGTTAGGGTTAGGGTTAGGGTTAGGGTTAGGGTTAGGGTTAGGGTTAGGGTTAGGGTTAGGGTTAGGGTTAGGGTTAGGGTTAGGGTTAGGGTTAGGGTTAGGGTTAGGGTTAGGGTTAGGGTTAGGGTTAGGGTTAGGGTTAGGGTTAGGGTTAGGGTTAGGGTTAGGGTTAGGGTTAGGGTTAGGGTTAGGGTTAGGGTTAGGGTTAGGGTTAGGGTTAGGGTTAGGGTTAGGGTTAGGGTTAGGGTTAGGGTTAGGGTTAGGGTTAGGGTTAGGGTTAGGGTTAGGGTTAGGGTTAGGGTTAGGGTTAGGGTTAGGGTTAGGGTTAGGGTTAGGGTTAGGGTTAGGGTTAGGGTTAGGGTTAGGGTTAGGGTTAGGGTTAGGGTTAGGGTTAGGGTTAGGGTTAGGGTTAGGGTTAGGGTTAGGGTTAGGGTTAGGGTTAGGGTTAGGGTTAGGGTTAGGGTTAGGGTTAGGGTTAGGGTTAGGGTTAGGGTTAGGGTTAGGGTTAGGGTTAGGGTTAGGGTTAGGGTTAGGGTTAGGGTTAGGGTTAGGGTTAGGGTTAGGGTTAGGGTTAGGGTTAGGGTTAGGGTTAGGGTTAGGGTTAGGGTTAGGGTTAGGGTTAGGGTTAGGGTTAGGGTTAGGGTTAGGGTTAGGGTTAGGGTTAGGGTTAGGGTTAGGGTTAGGGTTAGGGTTAGGGTTAGGGTTAGGGTTAGGGTTAGGGTTAGGGTTAGGGTTAGGGTTAGGGTTAGGGTTAGGGTTAGGGTTAGGGTTAGGGTTAGGGTTAGGGTTAGGGTTAGGGTTAGGGTTAGGGTTAGGGTTAGGGTTAGGGTTAGGGTTAGGGTTAGGGTTAGG
This sequence comes from Heloderma suspectum, assembly GCF_057233095.1. Taxonomy (NCBI): domain Eukaryota; kingdom Metazoa; phylum Chordata; class Lepidosauria; order Squamata; family Helodermatidae; genus Heloderma; species Heloderma suspectum. Next base: position 147,072 of record NC_139473.1, on the reverse strand, counting down.
GTTAGGGTTAGGGTTAGGGTTAGGGTTAGGGTTAGGGTTAGGGTTAGGGTTAGGGTTAGGGTTAGGGTTAGGGTTAGGGTTAGGGTTAGGGTTAGGGTTAGGGTTAGGGTTAGGGTTAGGGTTAGGGTTAGGGTTAGGGTTAGGGTTAGGGTTAGGGTTAGGGTTAGGGTTAGGGTTAGGGTTAGGGTTAGGGTTAGGGTTAGGGTTAGGGTTAGGGTTAGGGTTAGGGTTAGGGTTAGGGTTAGGGTTAGGGTTAGGGTTAGGGTTAGGGTTAGGGTTAGGGTTAGGGTTAGGGTTAGGGTTAGGGTTAGGGTTAGGGTTAGGGTTAGGGTTAGGGTTAGGGTTAGGGTTAGGGTTAGGGTTAGGGTTAGGGTTAGGGTTAGGGTTAGGGTTAGGGTTAGGGTTAGGGTTAGGGTTAGGGTTAGGGTTAGGGTTAGGGTTAGGGTTAGGGTTAGGGTTAGGGTTAGGGTTAGGGTTAGGGTTAGGGTTAGGGTTAGGGTTAGGGTTAGGGTTAGGGTTAGGGTTAGGGTTAGGGTTAGGGTTAGGGTTAGGGTTAGGGTTAGGGTTAGGGTTAGGGTTAGGGTTAGGGTTAGGGTTAGGGTTAGGGTTAGGGTTAGGGTTAGGGTTAGGGTTAGGGTTAGGGTTAGGGTTAGGGTTAGGGTTAGGGTTAGGGTTAGGGTTAGGGTTAGGGTTAGGGTTAGGGTTAGGGTTAGGGTTAGGGTTAGGGTTAGGGTTAGGGTTAGGGTTAGGGTTAGGGTTAGGGTTAGGGTTAGGGTTAGGGTTAGGGTTAGGGTTAGGGTTAGGGTTAGGGTTAGGGTTAGGGTTAGGGTTAGGGTTAGGGTTAGGGTTAGGGTTAGGGTTAGGGTTAGGGTTAGGGTTAGGGTTAGGGTTAGGGTTAGGGTTAGGGTTAGGGTTAGGGTTAGGGTTAGGGTTAGGGTTAGGGTTAGGGTTAGGGTTAGGGTTAGGGTTAGGGTTAGGGTTAGGGTTAGGGTTAGGGTTAGGGTTAGGGTTAGGGTTAGGGTTAGGGTTAGGGTTAGGGTTAGGGTTAGGGTTAGGGTTAGGGTTAGGGTTAGGGTTAGGGTTAGGGTTAGGGTTAGGGTTAGGGTTAGGGTTAGGGTTAGGGTTAGGGTTAGGGTTAGGGTTAGGGTTAGGGTTAGGGTTAGGGTTAGGGTTAGGGTTAGGGTTAGGGTTAGGGTTAGGGTTAGGGTTAGGGTTAGGGTTAGGGTTAGGGTTAGGGTTAGGGTTAGGGTTAGGGTTAGGGTTAGGGTTAGGGTTAGGGTTAGGGTTAGGGTTAGGGTTAGGGTTAGGGTTAGGGTTAGGGTTAGGGTTAGGGTTAGGGTTAGGGTTAGGGTTAGGGTTAGGGTTAGGGTTAGGGTTAGGGTTAGGGTTAGGGTTAGGGTTAGGGTTAGGGTTAGGGTTAGGGTTAGGGTTAGGGTTAGGGTTAGGGTTAGGGTTAGGGTTAGGGTTAGGGTTAGGGTTAGGGTTAGGGTTAGGGTTAGGGTTAGGGTTAGGGTTAGGGTTAGGGTTAGGGTTAGGGTTAGGGTTAGGGTTAGGGTTAGGGTTAGGGTTAGGGTTAGGGTTAGGGTTAGGGTTAGGGTTAGGGTTAGGGTTAGGGTTAGGGTTAGGGTTAGGGTTAGGGTTAGGGTTAGGGTTAGGGTTAGGGTTAGGGTTAGGGTTAGGGTTAGGGTTAGGGTTAGGGTTAGGGTTAGGGTTAGGGTTAGGGTTAGGGTTAGGGTTAGGGTTAGGGTTAGGGTTAGGGTTAGGGTTAGGGTTAGGGTTAGGGTTAGGGTTAGGGTTAGGGTTAGGGTTAGGGTTAGGGTTAGGGTTAGGGTTAGGGTTAGGGTTAGGGTTAGGGTTAGGGTTAGGGTTAGGGTTAGGGTTAGGGTTAGGGTTAGGGTTAGGGTTAGGGTTAGGGTTAGGGTTAGGGTTAGGGTTAGGGTTAGGGTTAGGGTTAGGGTTAGGGTTAGGGTTAGGGTTAGGGTTAGGGTTAGGGTTAGGGTTAGGGTTAGGGTTAGGGTTAGGGTTAGGGTTAGGGTTAGGGTTAGGGTTAGGGTTAGGGTTAGGGTTAGGGTTAGGGTTAGGGTTAGGGTTAGGGTTAGGGTTAGGGTTAGGGTTAGGGTTAGGGTTAGGGTTAGGGTTAGGGTTAGGGTTAGGGTTAGGGTTAGGGTTAGGGTTAGGGTTAGGGTTAGGGTTAGGGTTAGGGTTAGGGTTAGGGTTAGGGTTAGGGTTAGGGTTAGGGTTAGGGTTAGGGTTAGGGTTAGGGTTAGGGTTAGGGTTAGGGTTAGGGTTAGGGTTAGGGTTAGGGTTAGGGTTAGGGTTAGGGTTAGGGTTAGGGTTAGGGTTAGGGTTAGGGTTAGGGTTAGGGTTAGGGTTAGGGTTAGGGTTAGGGTTAGGGTTAGGGTTAGGGTTAGGGTTAGGGTTAGGGTTAGGGTTAGGGTTAGGGTTAGGGTTAGGGTTAGGGTTAGGGTTAGGGTTAGGGTTAGGGTTAGGGTTAGGGTTAGGGTTAGGGTTAGGGTTAGGGTTAGGGTTAGGGTTAGGGTTAGGGTTAGGGTTAGGGTTAGGGTTAGGGTTAGGGTTAGGGTTAGGGTTAGGGTTAGGGTTAGGGTTAGGGTTAGGGTTAGGGTTAGGGTTAGGGTTAGGGTTAGGGTTAGGGTTAGGGTTAGGGTTAGGGTTAGGGTTAGGGTTAGGGTTAGGGTTAGGGTTAGGGTTAGGGTTAGGGTTAGGGTTAGGGTTAGGGTTAGGGTTAGGGTTAGGGTTAGGGTTAGGGTTAGGGTTAGGGTTAGGGTTAGGGTTAGGGTTAGGGTTAGGGTTAGGGTTAGGGTTAGGGTTAGGGTTAGGGTTAGGGTTAGGGTTAGGGTTAGGGTTAGGGTTAGGGTTAGGGTTAGGGTTAGGGTTAGGGTTAGGGTTAGGGTTAGGGTTAGGGTTAGGGTTAGGGTTAGGGTTAGGGTTAGGGTTAGGGTTAGGGTTAGGGTTAGGGTTAGGGTTAGGGTTAGGGTTAGGGTTAGGGTTAGGGTTAGGGTTAGGGTTAGGGTTAGGGTTAGGGTTAGGGTTAGGGTTAGGGTTAGGGTTAGGGTTAGGGTTAGGGTTAGGGTTAGGGTTAGGGTTAGGGTTAGGGTTAGGGTTAGGGTTAGGGTTAGGGTTAGGGTTAGGGTTAGGGTTAGGGTTAGGGTTAGGGTTAGGGTTAGGGTTAGGGTTAGGGTTAGGGTTAGGGTTAGGGTTAGGGTTAGGGTTAGGGTTAGGGTTAGGGTTAGGGTTAGGGTTAGGGTTAGGGTTAGGGTTAGGGTTAGGGTTAGGGTTAGGGTTAGGGTTAGGGTTAGGGTTAGGGTTAGGGTTAGGGTTAGGGTTAGGGTTAGGGTTAGGGTTAGGGTTAGGGTTAGGGTTAGGGTTAGGGTTAGGGTTAGGGTTAGGGTTAGGGTTAGGGTTAGGGTTAGGGTTAGGGTTAGGGTTAGGGTTAGGGTTAGGGTTAGGGTTAGGGTTAGGGTTAGGGTTAGGGTTAGGGTTAGGGTTAGGGTTAGGGTTAGGGTTAGGGTTAGGGTTAGGGTTAGGGTTAGGGTTAGGGTTAGGGTTAGGGTTAGGGTTAGGGTTAGGGTTAGGGTTAGGGTTAGGGTTAGGGTTAGGGTTAGGGTTAGGGTTAGGGTTAGGGTTAGGGTTAGGGTTAGGGTTAGGGTTAGGGTTAGGGTTAGGGTTAGGGTTAGGGTTAGGGTTAGGGTTAGGGTTAGGGTTAGGGTTAGGGTTAGGGTTAGGGTTAGGGTTAGGGTTAGGGTTAGGGTTAGGGTTAGGGTTAGGGTTAGGGTTAGGGTTAGGGTTAGGGTTAGGGTTAGGGTTAGGGTTAGGGTTAGGGTTAGGGTTAGGGTTAGGGTTAGGGTTAGGGTTAGGGTTAGGGTTAGGGTTAGGGTTAGGGTTAGGGTTAGGGTTAGGGTTAGGGTTAGGGTTAGGGTTAGGGTTAGGGTTAGGGTTAGGGTTAGGGTTAGGGTTAGGGTTAGGGTTAGGGTTAGGGTTAGGGTTAGGGTTAGGGTTAGGGTTAGGGTTAGGGTTAGGGTTAGGGTTAGGGTTAGGGTTAGGGTTAGGGTTAGGGTTAGGGTTAGGGTTAGGGTTAGGGTTAGGGTTAGGGTTAGGGTTAGGGTTAGGGTTAGGGTTAGGGTTAGGGTTAGGGTTAGGGTTAGGGTTAGGGTTAGGGTTAGGGTTAGGGTTAGGGTTAGGGTTAGGGTTAGGGTTAGGGTTAGGGTTAGGGTTAGGGTTAGGGTTAGGGTTAGGGTTAGGGTTAGGGTTAGGGTTAGGGTTAGGGTTAGGGTTAGGGTTAGGGTTAGGGTTAGGGTTAGGGTTAGGGTTAGGGTTAGGGTTAGGGTTAGGGTTAGGGTTAGGGTTAGGGTTAGGGTTAGGGTTAGGGTTAGGGTTAGGGTTAGGGTTAGGGTTAGGGTTAGGGTTAGGGTTAGGGTTAGGGTTAGGGTTAGGGTTAGGGTTAGGGTTAGGGTTAGGGTTAGGGTTAGGGTTAGGGTTAGGGTTAGGGTTAGGGTTAGGGTTAGGGTTAGGGTTAGGGTTAGGGTTAGGGTTAGGGTTAGGGTTAGGGTTAGGGTTAGGGTTAGGGTTAGGGTTAGGGTTAGGGTTAGGGTTAGGGTTAGGGTTAGGGTTAGGGTTAGGGTTAGGGTTAGGGTTAGGGTTAGGGTTAGGGTTAGGGTTAGGGTTAGGGTTAGGGTTAGGGTTAGGGTTAGGGTTAGGGTTAGGGTTAGGGTTAGGGTTAGGGTTAGGGTTAGGGTTAGGGTTAGGGTTAGGGTTAGGGTTAGGGTTAGGGTTAGGGTTAGGGTTAGGGTTAGGGTTAGGGTTAGGGTTAGGGTTAGGGTTAGGGTTAGGGTTAGGGTTAGGGTTAGGGTTAGGGTTAGGGTTAGGGTTAGGGTTAGGGTTAGGGTTAGGGTTAGGGTTAGGGTTAGGGTTAGGGTTAGGGTTAGGGTTAGGGTTAGGGTTAGGGTTAGGGTTAGGGTTAGGGTTAGGGTTAGGGTTAGGGTTAGGGTTAGGGTTAGGGTTAGGGTTAGGGTTAGGGTTAGGGTTAGGGTTAGGGTTAGGGTTAGGGTTAGGGTTAGGGTTAGGGTTAGGGTTAGGGTTAGGGTTAGGGTTAGGGTTAGGGTTAGGGTTAGGGTTAGGGTTAGGGTTAGGGTTAGGGTTAGGGTTAGGGTTAGGGTTAGGGTTAGGGTTAGGGTTAGGGTTAGGGTTAGGGTTAGGGTTAGGGTTAGGGTTAGGGTTAGGGTTAGGGTTAGGGTTAGGGTTAGGGTTAGGGTTAGGGTTAGGGTTAGGGTTAGGGTTAGGGTTAGGGTTAGGGTTAGGGTTAGGGTTAGGGTTAGGGTTAGGGTTAGGGTTAGGGTTAGGGTTAGGGTTAGGGTTAGGGTTAGGGTTAGGGTTAGGGTTAGGGTTAGGGTTAGGGTTAGGGTTAGGGTTAGGGTTAGGGTTAGGGTTAGGGTTAGGGTTAGGGTTAGGGTTAGGGTTAGGGTTAGGGTTAGGGTTAGGGTTAGGGTTAGGGTTAGGGTTAGGGTTAGGGTTAGGGTTAGGGTTAGGGTTAGGGTTAGGGTTAGGGTTAGGGTTAGGGTTAGGGTTAGGGTTAGGGTTAGGGTTAGGGTTAGGGTTAGGGTTAGGGTTAGGGTTAGGGTTAGGGTTAGGGTTAGGGTTAGGGTTAGGGTTAGGGTTAGGGTTAGGGTTAGGGTTAGGGTTAGGGTTAGGGTTAGGGTTAGGGTTAGGGTTAGGGTTAGGGTTAGGGTTAGGGTTAGGGTTAGGGTTAGGGTTAGGGTTAGGGTTAGGGTTAGGGTTAGGGTTAGGGTTAGGGTTAGGGTTAGGGTTAGGGTTAGGGTTAGGGTTAGGGTTAGGGTTAGGGTTAGGGTTAGGGTTAGGGTTAGGGTTAGGGTTAGGGTTAGGGTTAGGGTTAGGGTTAGGGTTAGGGTTAGGGTTAGGGTTAGGGTTAGGGTTAGGGTTAGGGTTAGGGTTAGGGTTAGGGTTAGGGTTAGGGTTAGGGTTAGGGTTAGGGTTAGGGTTAGGGTTAGGGTTAGGGTTAGGGTTAGGGTTAGGGTTAGGGTTAGGGTTAGGGTTAGGGTTAGGGTTAGGGTTAGGGTTAGGGTTAGGGTTAGGGTTAGGGTTAGGGTTAGGGTTAGGGTTAGGGTTAGGGTTAGGGTTAGGGTTAGGGTTAGGGTTAGGGTTAGGGTTAGGGTTAGGGTTAGGGTTAGGGTTAGGGTTAGGGTTAGGGTTAGGGTTAGGGTTAGGGTTAGGGTTAGGGTTAGGGTTAGGGTTAGGGTTAGGGTTAGGGTTAGGGTTAGGGTTAGGGTTAGGGTTAGGGTTAGGGTTAGGGTTAGGGTTAGGGTTAGGGTTAGGGTTAGGGTTAGGGTTAGGGTTAGGGTTAGGGTTAGGGTTAGGGTTAGGGTTAGGGTTAGGGTTAGGGTTAGGGTTAGGGTTAGGGTTAGGGTTAGGGTTAGGGTTAGGGTTAGGGTTAGGGTTAGGGTTAGGGTTAGGGTTAGGGTTAGGGTTAGGGTTAGGGTTAGGGTTAGGGTTAGGGTTAGGGTTAGGGTTAGGGTTAGGGTTAGGGTTAGGGTTAGGGTTAGGGTTAGGGTTAGGGTTAGGGTTAGGGTTAGGGTTAGGGTTAGGGTTAGGGTTAGGGTTAGGGTTAGGGTTAGGGTTAGGGTTAGGGTTAGGGTTAGGGTTAGGGTTAGGGTTAGGGTTAGGGTTAGGGTTAGGGTTAGGGTTAGGGTTAGGGTTAGGGTTAGGGTTAGGGTTAGGGTTAGGGTTAGGGTTAGGGTTAGGGTTAGGGTTAGGGTTAGGGTTAGGGTTAGGGTTAGGGTTAGGGTTAGGGTTAGGGTTAGGGTTAGGGTTAGGGTTAGGGTTAGGGTTAGGGTTAGGGTTAGGGTTAGGGTTAGGGTTAGGGTTAGGGTTAGGGTTAGGGTTAGGGTTAGGGTTAGGGTTAGGGTTAGGGTTAGGGTTAGGGTTAGGGTTAGGGTTAGGGTTAGGGTTAGGGTTAGGGTTAGGGTTAGGGTTAGGGTTAGGGTTAGGGTTAGGGTTAGGGTTAGGGTTAGGGTTAGGGTTAGGGTTAGGGTTAGGGTTAGGGTTAGGGTTAGGGTTAGGGTTAGGGTTAGGGTTAGGGTTAGGGTTAGGGTTAGGGTTAGGGTTAGGGTTAGGGTTAGGGTTAGGGTTAGGGTTAGGGTTAGGGTTAGGGTTAGGGTTAGGGTTAGGGTTAGGGTTAGGGTTAGGGTTAGGGTTAGGGTTAGGGTTAGGGTTAGGGTTAGGGTTAGGGTTAGGGTTAGGGTTAGGGTTAGGGTTAGGGTTAGGGTTAGGGTTAGGGTTAGGGTTAGGGTTAGGGTTAGGGTTAGGGTTAGGGTTAGGGTTAGGGTTAGGGTTAGGGTTAGGGTTAGGGTTAGGGTTAGGGTTAGGGTTAGGGTTAGGGTTAGGGTTAGGGTTAGGGTTAGGGTTAGGGTTAGGGTTAGGGTTAGGGTTAGGGTTAGGGTTAGGGTTAGGGTTAGGGTTAGGGTTAGGGTTAGGGTTAGGGTTAGGGTTAGGGTTAGGGTTAGGGTTAGGGTTAGGGTTAGGGTTAGGGTTAGGGTTAGGGTTAGGGTTAGGGTTAGGGTTAGGGTTAGGGTTAGGGTTAGGGTTAGGGTTAGGGTTAGGGTTAGGGTTAGGGTTAGGGTTAGGGTTAGGGTTAGGGTTAGGGTTAGGGTTAGGGTTAGGGTTAGGGTTAGGGTTAGGGTTAGGGTTAGGGTTAGGGTTAGGGTTAGGGTTAGGGTTAGGGTTAGGGTTAGGGTTAGGGTTAGGGTTAGGGTTAGGGTTAGGGTTAGGGTTAGGGTTAGGGTTAGGGTTAGGGTTAGGGTTAGGGTTAGGGTTAGGGTTAGGGTTAGGGTTAGGGTTAGGGTTAGGGTTAGGGTTAGGGTTAGGGTTAGGGTTAGGGTTAGGGTTAGGGTTAGGGTTAGGGTTAGGGTTAGGGTTAGGGTTAGGGTTAGGGTTAGGGTTAGGGTTAGGGTTAGGGTTAGGGTTAGGGTTAGGGTTAGGGTTAGGGTTAGGGTTAGGGTTAGGGTTAGGGTTAGGGTTAGGGTTAGGGTTAGGGTTAGGGTTAGGGTTAGGGTTAGGGTTAGGGTTAGGGTTAGGGTTAGGGTTAGGGTTAGGGTTAGGGTTAGGGTTAGGGTTAGGGTTAGGGTTAGGGTTAGGGTTAGGGTTAGGGTTAGGGTTAGGGTTAGGGTTAGGGTTAGGGTTAGGGTTAGGGTTAGGGTTAGGGTTAGGGTTAGGGTTAGGGTTAGGGTTAGGGTTAGGGTTAGGGTTAGGGTTAGGGTTAGGGTTAGGGTTAGGGTTAGGGTTAGGGTTAGGGTTAGGGTTAGGGTTAGGGTTAGGGTTAGGGTTAGGGTTAGGGTTAGGGTTAGGGTTAGGGTTAGGGTTAGGGTTAGGGTTAGGGTTAGGGTTAGGGTTAGGGTTAGGGTTAGGGTTAGGGTTAGGGTTAGGGTTAGGGTTAGGGTTAGGGTTAGGGTTAGGGTTAGGGTTAGGGTTAGGGTTAGGGTTAGGGTTAGGGTTAGGGTTAGGGTTAGGGTTAGGGTTAGGGTTAGGGTTAGGGTTAGGGTTAGGGTTAGGGTTAGGGTTAGGGTTAGGGTTAGGGTTAGGGTTAGGGTTAGGGTTAGGGTTAGGGTTAGGGTTAGGGTTAGGGTTAGGGTTAGGGTTAGGGTTAGGGTTAGGGTTAGGGTTAGGGTTAGGGTTAGGGTTAGGGTTAGGGTTAGGGTTAGGGTTAGGGTTAGGGTTAGGGTTAGGGTTAGGGTTAGGGTTAGGGTTAGGGTTAGGGTTAGGGTTAGGGTTAGGGTTAGGGTTAGGGTTAGGGTTAGGGTTAGGGTTAGGGTTAGGGTTAGGGTTAGGGTTAGGGTTAGGGTTAGGGTTAGGGTTAGGGTTAGGGTTAGGGTTAGGGTTAGGGTTAGGGTTAGGGTTAGGGTTAGGGTTAGGGTTAGGGTTAGGGTTAGGGTTAGGGTTAGGGTTAGGGTTAGGGTTAGGGTTAGGGTTAGGGTTAGGGTTAGGGTTAGGGTTAGGGTTAGGGTTAGGGTTAGGGTTAGGGTTAGGGTTAGGGTTAGGGTTAGGGTTAGGGTTAGGGTTAGGGTTAGGGTTAGGGTTAGGGTTAGGGTTAGGGTTAGGGTTAGGGTTAGGGTTAGGGTTAGGGTTAGGGTTAGGGTTAGGGTTAGGGTTAGGGTTAGGGTTAGGGTTAGGGTTAGGGTTAGGGTTAGGGTTAGGGTTAGGGTTAGGGTTAGGGTTAGGGTTAGGGTTAGGGTTAGGGTTAGGGTTAGGGTTAGGGTTAGGGTTAGGGTTAGGGTTAGGGTTAGGGTTAGGGTTAGGGTTAGGGTTAGGGTTAGGGTTAGGGTTAGGGTTAGGGTTAGGGTTAGGGTTAGGGTTAGGGTTAGGGTTAGGGTTAGGGTTAGGGTTAGGGTTAGGGTTAGGGTTAGGGTTAGGGTTAGGGTTAGGGTTAGGGTTAGGGTTAGGGTTAGGGTTAGGGTTAGGGTTAGGGTTAGGGTTAGGGTTAGGGTTAGGGTTAGGGTTAGGGTTAGGGTTAGGGTTAGGGTTAGGGTTAGGGTTAGGGTTAGGGTTAGGGTTAGGGTTAGGGTTAGGGTTAGGGTTAGGGTTAGGGTTAGGGTTAGGGTTAGGGTTAGGGTTAGGGTTAGGGTTAGGGTTAGGGTTAGGGTTAGGGTTAGGGTTAGGGTTAGGGTTAGGGTTAGGGTTAGGGTTAGGGTTAGGGTTAGGGTTAGGGTTAGGGTTAGGGTTAGGGTTAGGGTTAGGGTTAGGGTTAGGGTTAGGGTTAGGGTTAGGGTTAGGGTTAGGGTTAGGGTTAGGGTTAGGGTTAGGGTTAGGGTTAGGGTTAGGGTTAGGGTTAGGGTTAGGGTTAGGGTTAGGGTTAGGGTTAGGGTTAGGGTTAGGGTTAGGGTTAGGGTTAGGGTTAGGGTTAGGGTTAGGGTTAGGGTTAGGGTTAGGGTTAGGGTTAGGGTTAGGGTTAGGGTTAGGGTTAGGGTTAGGGTTAGGGTTAGGGTTAGGGTTAGGGTTAGGGTTAGGGTTAGGGTTAGGGTTAGGGTTAGGGTTAGGGTTAGGGTTAGGGTTAGGGTTAGGGTTAGGGTTAGGGTTAGGGTTAGGGTTAGGGTTAGGGTTAGGGTTAGGGTTAGGGTTAGGGTTAGGGTTAGGGTTAGGGTTAGGGTTAGGGTTAGGGTTAGGGTTAGGGTTAGGGTTAGGGTTAGGGTTAGGGTTAGGGTTAGGGTTAGGGTTAGGGTTAGGGTTAGGGTTAGGGTTAGGGTTAGGGTTAGGGTTAGGGTTAGGGTTAGGGTTAGGGTTAGGGTTAGGGTTAGGGTTAGGGTTAGGGTTAGGGTTAGGGTTAGGGTTAGGGTTAGGGTTAGGGTTAGGGTTAGGGTTAGGGTTAGGGTTAGGGTTAGGGTTAGGGTTAGGGTTAGGGTTAGGGTTAGGGTTAGGGTTAGGGTTAGGGTTAGGGTTAGGGTTAGGGTTAGGGTTAGGGTTAGGGTTAGGGTTAGGGTTAGGGTTAGGGTTAGGGTTAGGGTTAGGGTTAGGGTTAGGGTTAGGGTTAGGGTTAGGGTTAGGGTTAGGGTTAGGGTTAGGGTTAGGGTTAGGGTTAGGGTTAGGGTTAGGGTTAGGGTTAGGGTTAGGGTTAGGGTTAGGGTTAGGGTTAGGGTTAGGGTTAGGGTTAGGGTTAGGGTTAGGGTTAGGGTTAGGGTTAGGGTTAGGGTTAGGGTTAGGGTTAGGGTTAGGGTTAGGGTTAGGGTTAGGGTTAGGGTTAGGGTTAGGGTTAGGGTTAGGGTTAGGGTTAGGGTTAGGGTTAGGGTTAGGGTTAGGGTTAGGGTTAGGGTTAGGGTTAGGGTTAGGGTTAGGGTTAGGGTTAGGGTTAGGGTTAGGGTTAGGGTTAGGGTTAGGGTTAGGGTTAGGGTTAGGGTTAGGGTTAGGGTTAGGGTTAGGGTTAGGGTTAGGGTTAGGGTTAGGGTTAGGGTTAGGGTTAGGGTTAGGGTTAGGGTTAGGGTTAGGGTTAGGGTTAGGGTTAGGGTTAGGGTTAGGGTTAGGGTTAGGGTTAGGGTTAGGGTTAGGGTTAGGGTTAGGGTTAGGGTTAGGGTTAGGGTTAGGGTTAGGGTTAGGGTTAGGGTTAGGGTTAGGGTTAGGGTTAGGGTTAGGGTTAGGGTTAGGGTTAGGGTTAGGGTTAGGGTTAGGGTTAGGGTTAGGGTTAGGGTTAGGGTTAGGGTTAGGGTTAGGGTTAGGGTTAGGGTTAGGGTTAGGGTTAGGGTTAGGGTTAGGGTTAGGGTTAGGGTTAGGGTTAGGGTTAGGGTTAGGGTTAGGGTTAGGGTTAGGGTTAGGGTTAGGGTTAGGGTTAGGGTTAGGGTTAGGGTTAGGGTTAGGGTTAGGGTTAGGGTTAGGGTTAGGGTTAGGGTTAGGGTTAGGGTTAGGGTTAGGGTTAGGGTTAGGGTTAGGGTTAGGGTTAGGGTTAGGGTTAGGGTTAGGGTTAGGGTTAGGGTTAGGGTTAGGGTTAGGGTTAGGGTTAGGGTTAGGGTTAGGGTTAGGGTTAGGGTTAGGGTTAGGGTTAGGGTTAGGGTTAGGGTTAGGGTTAGGGTTAGGGTTAGGGTTAGGGTTAGGGTTAGGGTTAGGGTTAGGGTTAGGGTTAGGGTTAGGGTTAGGGTTAGGGTTAGGGTTAGGGTTAGGGTTAGGGTTAGGGTTAGGGTTAGGGTTAGGGTTAGGGTTAGGGTTAGGGTTAGGGTTAGGGTTAGGGTTAGGGTTAGGGTTAGGGTTAGGGTTAGGGTTAGGGTTAGGGTTAGGGTTAGGGTTAGGGTTAGGGTTAGGGTTAGGGTTAGGGTTAGGGTTAGGGTTAGGGTTAGGGTTAGGGTTAGGGTTAGGGTTAGGGTTAGGGTTAGGGTTAGGGTTAGGGTTAGGGTTAGGGTTAGGGTTAGGGTTAGGGTTAGGGTTAGGGTTAGGGTTAGGGTTAGGGTTAGGGTTAGGGTTAGGGTTAGGGTTAGGGTTAGGGTTAGGGTTAGGGTTAGGGTTAGGGTTAGGGTTAGGGTTAGGGTTAGGGTTAGGGTTAGGGTTAGGGTTAGGGTTAGGGTTAGGGTTAGGGTTAGGGTTAGGGTTAGGGTTAGGGTTAGGGTTAGGGTTAGGGTTAGGGTTAGGGTTAGGGTTAGGGTTAGGGTTAGGGTTAGGGTTAGGGTTAGGGTTAGGGTTAGGGTTAGGGTTAGGGTTAGGGTTAGGGTTAGGGTTAGGGTTAGGGTTAGGGTTAGGGTTAGGGTTAGGGTTAGGGTTAGGGTTAGGGTTAGGGTTAGGGTTAGGGTTAGGGTTAGGGTTAGGGTTAGGGTTAGGGTTAGGGTTAGGGTTAGGGTTAGGGTTAGGGTTAGGGTTAGGGTTAGGGTTAGGGTTAGGGTTAGGGTTAGGGTTAGGGTTAGGGTTAGGGTTAGGGTTAGGGTTAGGGTTAGGGTTAGGGTTAGGGTTAGGGTTAGGGTTAGGGTTAGGGTTAGGGTTAGGGTTAGGGTTAGGGTTAGGGTTAGGGTTAGGGTTAGGGTTAGGGTTAGGGTTAGGGTTAGGGTTAGGGTTAGGGTTAGGGTTAGGGTTAGGGTTAGGGTTAGGGTTAGGGTTAGGGTTAGGGTTAGGGTTAGGGTTAGGGTTAGGGTTAGGGTTAGGGTTAGGGTTAGGGTTAGGGTTAGGGTTAGGGTTAGGGTTAGGGTTAGGGTTAGGGTTAGGGTTAGGGTTAGGGTTAGGGTTAGGGTTAGGGTTAGGGTTAGGGTTAGGGTTAGGGTTAGGGTTAGGGTTAGGGTTAGGGTTAGGGTTAGGGTTAGGGTTAGGGTTAGGGTTAGGGTTAGGGTTAGGGTTAGGGTTAGGGTTAGGGTTAGGGTTAGGGTTAGGGTTAGGGTTAGGGTTAGGGTTAGGGTTAGGGTTAGGGTTAGGGTTAGGGTTAGGGTTAGGGTTAGGGTTAGGGTTAGGGTTAGGGTTAGGGTTAGGGTTAGGGTTAGGGTTAGGGTTAGGGTTAGGGTTAGGGTTAGGGTTAGGGTTAGGGTTAGGGTTAGGGTTAGGGTTAGGGTTAGGGTTAGGGTTAGGGTTAGGGTTAGGGTTAGGGTTAGGGTTAGGGTTAGGGTTAGGGTTAGGGTTAGGGTTAGGGTTAGGGTTAGGGTTAGGGTTAGGGTTAGGGTTAGGGTTAGGGTTAGGGTTAGGGTTAGGGTTAGGGTTAGGGTTAGGGTTAGGGTTAGGGTTAGGGTTAGGGTTAGGGTTAGGGTTAGGGTTAGGGTTAGGGTTAGGGTTAGGGTTAGGGTTAGGGTTAGGGTTAGGGTTAGGGTTAGGGTTAGGGTTAGGGTTAGGGTTAGGGTTAGGGTTAGGGTTAGGGTTAGGGTTAGGGTTAGGGTTAGGGTTAGGGTTAGGGTTAGGGTTAGGGTTAGGGTTAGGGTTAGGGTTAGGGTTAGGGTTAGGGTTAGGGTTAGGGTTAGGGTTAGGGTTAGGGTTAGGGTTAGGGTTAGGGTTAGGGTTAGGGTTAGGGTTAGGGTTAGGGTTAGGGTTAGGGTTAGGGTTAGGGTTAGGGTTAGGGTTAGGGTTAGGGTTAGGGTTAGGGTTAGGGTTAGGGTTAGGGTTAGGGTTAGGGTTAGGGTTAGGGTTAGGGTTAGGGTTAGGGTTAGGGTTAGGGTTAGGGTTAGGGTTAGGGTTAGGGTTAGGGTTAGGGTTAGGGTTAGGGTTAGGGTTAGGGTTAGGGTTAGGGTTAGGGTTAGGGTTAGGGTTAGGGTTAGGGTTAGGGTTAGGGTTAGGGTTAGGGTTAGGGTTAGGGTTAGGGTTAGGGTTAGGGTTAGGGTTAGGGTTAGGGTTAGGGTTAGGGTTAGGGTTAGGGTTAGGGTTAGGGTTAGGGTTAGGGTTAGGGTTAGGGTTAGGGTTAGGGTTAGGGTTAGGGTTAGGGTTAGGGTTAGGGTTAGGGTTAGGGTTAGGGTTAGGGTTAGGGTTAGGGTTAGGGTTAGGGTTAGGGTTAGGGTTAGGGTTAGGGTTAGGGTTAGGGTTAGGGTTAGGGTTAGGGTTAGGGTTAGGGTTAGGGTTAGGGTTAGGGTTAGGGTTAGGGTTAGGGTTAGGGTTAGGGTTAGGGTTAGGGTTAGGGTTAGGGTTAGGGTTAGGGTTAGGGTTAGGGTTAGGGTTAGGGTTAGGGTTAGGGTTAGGGTTAGGGTTAGGGTTAGGGTTAGGGTTAGGGTTAGGGTTAGGGTTAGGGTTAGGGTTAGGGTTAGGGTTAGGGTTAGGGTTAGGGTTAGGGTTAGGGTTAGGGTTAGGGTTAGGGTTAGGGTTAGGGTTAGGGTTAGGGTTAGGGTTAGGGTTAGGGTTAGGGTTAGGGTTAGGGTTAGGGTTAGGGTTAGGGTTAGGGTTAGGGTTAGGGTTAGGGTTAGGGTTAGGGTTAGGGTTAGGGTTAGGGTTAGGGTTAGGGTTAGGGTTAGGGTTAGGGTTAGGGTTAGGGTTAGGGTTAGGGTTAGGGTTAGGGTTAGGGTTAGGGTTAGGGTTAGGGTTAGGGTTAGGGTTAGGGTTAGGGTTAGGGTTAGGGTTAGGGTTAGGGTTAGGGTTAGGGTTAGGGTTAGGGTTAGGGTTAGGGTTAGGGTTAGGGTTAGGGTTAGGGTTAGGGTTAGGGTTAGGGTTAGGGTTAGGGTTAGGGTTAGGGTTAGGGTTAGGGTTAGGGTTAGGGTTAGGGTTAGGGTTAGGGTTAGGGTTAGGGTTAGGGTTAGGGTTAGGGTTAGGGTTAGGGTTAGGGTTAGGGTTAGGGTTAGGGTTAGGGTTAGGGTTAGGGTTAGGGTTAGGGTTAGGGTTAGGGTTAGGGTTAGGGTTAGGGTTAGGGTTAGGGTTAGGGTTAGGGTTAGGGTTAGGGTTAGGGTTAGGGTTAGGGTTAGGGTTAGGGTTAGGGTTAGGGTTAGGGTTAGGGTTAGGGTTAGGGTTAGGGTTAGGGTTAGGGTTAGGGTTAGGGTTAGGGTTAGGGTTAGGGTTAGGGTTAGGGTTAGGGTTAGGGTTAGGGTTAGGGTTAGGGTTAGGGTTAGGGTTAGGGTTAGGGTTAGGGTTAGGGTTAGGGTTAGGGTTAGGGTTAGGGTTAGGGTTAGGGTTAGGGTTAGGGTTAGGGTTAGGGTTAGGGTTAGGGTTAGGGTTAGGGTTAGGGTTAGGGTTAGGGTTAGGGTTAGGGTTAGGGTTAGGGTTAGGGTTAGGGTTAGGGTTAGGGTTAGGGTTAGGGTTAGGGTTAGGGTTAGGGTTAGGGTTAGGGTTAGGGTTAGGGTTAGGGTTAGGGTTAGGGTTAGGGTTAGGGTTAGGGTTAGGGTTAGGGTTAGGGTTAGGGTTAGGGTTAGGGTTAGGGTTAGGGTTAGGGTTAGGGTTAGGGTTAGGGTTAGGGTTAGGGTTAGGGTTAGGGTTAGGGTTAGGGTTAGGGTTAGGGTTAGGGTTAGGGTTAGGGTTAGGGTTAGGGTTAGGGTTAGGGTTAGGGTTAGGGTTAGGGTTAGGGTTAGGGTTAGGGTTAGGGTTAGGGTTAGGGTTAGGGTTAGGGTTAGGGTTAGGGTTAGGGTTAGGGTTAGGGTTAGGGTTAGGGTTAGGGTTAGGGTTAGGGTTAGGGTTAGGGTTAGGGTTAGGGTTAGGGTTAGGGTTAGGGTTAGGGTTAGGGTTAGGGTTAGGGTTAGGGTTAGGGTTAGGGTTAGGGTTAGGGTTAGGGTTAGGGTTAGGGTTAGGGTTAGGGTTAGGGTTAGGGTTAGGGTTAGGGTTAGGGTTAGGGTTAGGGTTAGGGTTAGGGTTAGGGTTAGGGTTAGGGTTAGGGTTAGGGTTAGGGTTAGGGTTAGGGTTAGGGTTAGGGTTAGGGTTAGGGTTAGGGTTAGGGTTAGGGTTAGGGTTAGGGTTAGGGTTAGGGTTAGGGTTAGGGTTAGGGTTAGGGTTAGGGTTAGGGTTAGGGTTAGGGTTAGGGTTAGGGTTAGGGTTAGGGTTAGGGTTAGGGTTAGGGTTAGGGTTAGGGTTAGGGTTAGGGTTAGGGTTAGGGTTAGGGTTAGGGTTAGGGTTAGGGTTAGGGTTAGGGTTAGGGTTAGGGTTAGGGTTAGGGTTAGGGTTAGGGTTAGGGTTAGGGTTAGGGTTAGGGTTAGGGTTAGGGTTAGGGTTAGGGTTAGGGTTAGGGTTAGGGTTAGGGTTAGGGTTAGGGTTAGGGTTAGGGTTAGGGTTAGGGTTAGGGTTAGGGTTAGGGTTAGGGTTAGGGTTAGGGTTAGGGTTAGGGTTAGGGTTAGGGTTAGGGTTAGGGTTAGGGTTAGGGTTAGGGTTAGGGTTAGGGTTAGGGTTAGGGTTAGGGTTAGGGTTAGGGTTAGGGTTAGGGTTAGGGTTAGGGTTAGGGTTAGGGTTAGGGTTAGGGTTAGGGTTAGGGTTAGGGTTAGGGTTAGGGTTAGGGTTAGGGTTAGGGTTAGGGTTAGGGTTAGGGTTAGGGTTAGGGTTAGGGTTAGGGTTAGGGTTAGGGTTAGGGTTAGGGTTAGGGTTAGGGTTAGGGTTAGGGTTAGGGTTAGGGTTAGGGTTAGGGTTAGGGTTAGGGTTAGGGTTAGGGTTAGGGTTAGGGTTAGGGTTAGGGTTAGGGTTAGGGTTAGGGTTAGGGTTAGGGTTAGGGTTAGGGTTAGGGTTAGGGTTAGGGTTAGGGTTAGGGTTAGGGTTAGGGTTAGGGTTAGGGTTAGGGTTAGGGTTAGGGTTAGGGTTAGGGTTAGGGTTAGGGTTAGGGTTAGGGTTAGGGTTAGGGTTAGGGTTAGGGTTAGGGTTAGGGTTAGGGTTAGGGTTAGGGTTAGGGTTAGGGTTAGGGTTAGGGTTAGGGTTAGGGTTAGGGTTAGGGTTAGGGTTAGGGTTAGGGTTAGGGTTAGGGTTAGGGTTAGGGTTAGGGTTAGGGTTAGGGTTAGGGTTAGGGTTAGGGTTAGGGTTAGGGTTAGGGTTAGGGTTAGGGTTAGGGTTAGGGTTAGGGTTAGGGTTAGGGTTAGGGTTAGGGTTAGGGTTAGGGTTAGGGTTAGGGTTAGGGTTAGGGTTAGGGTTAGGGTTAGGGTTAGGGTTAGGGTTAGGGTTAGGGTTAGGGTTAGGGTTAGGGTTAGGGTTAGGGTTAGGGTTAGGGTTAGGGTTAGGGTTAGGGTTAGGGTTAGGGTTAGGGTTAGGGTTAGGGTTAGGGTTAGGGTTAGGGTTAGGGTTAGGGTTAGGGTTAGGGTTAGGGTTAGGGTTAGGGTTAGGGTTAGGGTTAGGGTTAGGGTTAGGGTTAGGGTTAGGGTTAGGGTTAGGGTTAGGGTTAGGGTTAGGGTTAGGGTTAGGGTTAGGGTTAGGGTTAGGGTTAGGGTTAGGGTTAGGGTTAGGGTTAGGGTTAGGGTTAGGGTTAGGGTTAGGGTTAGGGTTAGGGTTAGGGTTAGGGTTAGGGTTAGGGTTAGGGTTAGGGTTAGGGTTAGGGTTAGGGTTAGGGTTAGGGTTAGGGTTAGGGTTAGGGTTAGGGTTAGGGTTAGGGTTAGGGTTAGGGTTAGGGTTAGGGTTAGGGTTAGGGTTAGGGTTAGGGTTAGGGTTAGGGTTAGGGTTAGGGTTAGGGTTAGGGTTAGGGTTAGGGTTAGGGTTAGGGTTAGGGTTAGGGTTAGGGTTAGGGTTAGGGTTAGGGTTAGGGTTAGGGTTAGGGTTAGGGTTAGGGTTAGGGTTAGGGTTAGGGTTAGGGTTAGGGTTAGGGTTAGGGTTAGGGTTAGGGTTAGGGTTAGGGTTAGGGTTAGGGTTAGGGTTAGGGTTAGGGTTAGGGTTAGGGTTAGGGTTAGGGTTAGGGTTAGGGTTAGGGTTAGGGTTAGGGTTAGGGTTAGGGTTAGGGTTAGGGTTAGGGTTAGGGTTAGGGTTAGGGTTAGGGTTAGGGTTAGGGTTAGGGTTAGGGTTAGGGTTAGGGTTAGGGTTAGGGTTAGGGTTAGGGTTAGGGTTAGGGTTAGGGTTAGGGTTAGGGTTAGGGTTAGGGTTAGGGTTAGGGTTAGGGTTAGGGTTAGGGTTAGGGTTAGGGTTAGGGTTAGGGTTAGGGTTAGGGTTAGGGTTAGGGTTAGGGTTAGGGTTAGGGTTAGGGTTAGGGTTAGGGTTAGGGTTAGGGTTAGGGTTAGGGTTAGGGTTAGGGTTAGGGTTAGGGTTAGGGTTAGGGTTAGGGTTAGGGTTAGGGTTAGGGTTAGGGTTAGGGTTAGGGTTAGGGTTAGGGTTAGGGTTAGGGTTAGGGTTAGGGTTAGGGTTAGGGTTAGGGTTAGGGTTAGGGTTAGGGTTAGGGTTAGGGTTAGGGTTAGGGTTAGGGTTAGGGTTAGGGTTAGGGTTAGGGTTAGGGTTAGGGTTAGGGTTAGGGTTAGGGTTAGGGTTAGGGTTAGGGTTAGGGTTAGGGTTAGGGTTAGGGTTAGGGTTAGGGTTAGGGTTAGGGTTAGGGTTAGGGTTAGGGTTAGGGTTAGGGTTAGGGTTAGGGTTAGGGTTAGGGTTAGGGTTAGGGTTAGGGTTAGGGTTAGGGTTAGGGTTAGGGTTAGGGTTAGGGTTAGGGTTAGGGTTAGGGTTAGGGTTAGGGTTAGGGTTAGGGTTAGGGTTAGGGTTAGGGTTAGGGTTAGGGTTAGGGTTAGGGTTAGGGTTAGGGTTAGGGTTAGGGTTAGGGTTAGGGTTAGGGTTAGGGTTAGGGTTAGGGTTAGGGTTAGGGTTAGGGTTAGGGTTAGGGTTAGGGTTAGGGTTAGGGTTAGGGTTAGGGTTAGGGTTAGGGTTAGGGTTAGGGTTAGGGTTAGGGTTAGGGTTAGGGTTAGGGTTAGGGTTAGGGTTAGGGTTAGGGTTAGGGTTAGGGTTAGGGTTAGGGTTAGGGTTAGGGTTAGGGTTAGGGTTAGGGTTAGGGTTAGGGTTAGGGTTAGGGTTAGGGTTAGGGTTAGGGTTAGGGTTAGGGTTAGGGTTAGGGTTAGGGTTAGGGTTAGGGTTAGGGTTAGGGTTAGGGTTAGGGTTAGGGTTAGGGTTAGGGTTAGGGTTAGGGTTAGGGTTAGGGTTAGGGTTAGGGTTAGGGTTAGGGTTAGGGTTAGGGTTAGGGTTAGGGTTAGGGTTAGGGTTAGGGTTAGGGTTAGGGTTAGGGTTAGGGTTAGGGTTAGGGTTAGGGTTAGGGTTAGGGTTAGGGTTAGGGTTAGGGTTAGGGTTAGGGTTAGGGTTAGGGTTAGGGTTAGGGTTAGGGTTAGGGTTAGGGTTAGGGTTAGGGTTAGGGTTAGGGTTAGGGTTAGGGTTAGGGTTAGGGTTAGGGTTAGGGTTAGGGTTAGGGTTAGGGTTAGGGTTAGGGTTAGGGTTAGGGTTAGGGTTAGGGTTAGGGTTAGGGTTAGGGTTAGGGTTAGGGTTAGGGTTAGGGTTAGGGTTAGGGTTAGGGTTAGGGTTAGGGTTAGGGTTAGGGTTAGGGTTAGGGTTAGGGTTAGGGTTAGGGTTAGGGTTAGGGTTAGGGTTAGGGTTAGGGTTAGGGTTAGGGTTAGGGTTAGGGTTAGGGTTAGGGTTAGGGTTAGGGTTAGGGTTAGGGTTAGGGTTAGGGTTAGGGTTAGGGTTAGGGTTAGGGTTAGGGTTAGGGTTAGGGTTAGGGTTAGGGTTAGGGTTAGGGTTAGGGTTAGGGTTAGGGTTAGGGTTAGGGTTAGGGTTAGGGTTAGGGTTAGGGTTAGGGTTAGGGTTAGGGTTAGGGTTAGGGTTAGGGTTAGGGTTAGGGTTAGGGTTAGGGTTAGGGTTAGGGTTAGGGTTAGGGTTAGGGTTAGGGTTAGGGTTAGGGTTAGGGTTAGGGTTAGGGTTAGGGTTAGGGTTAGGGTTAGGGTTAGGGTTAGGGTTAGGGTTAGGGTTAGGGTTAGGGTTAGGGTTAGGGTTAGGGTTAGGGTTAGGGTTAGGGTTAGGGTTAGGGTTAGGGTTAGGGTTAGGGTTAGGGTTAGGGTTAGGGTTAGGGTTAGGGTTAGGGTTAGGGTTAGGGTTAGGGTTAGGGTTAGGGTTAGGGTTAGGGTTAGGGTTAGGGTTAGGGTTAGGGTTAGGGTTAGGGTTAGGGTTAGGGTTAGGGTTAGGGTTAGGGTTAGGGTTAGGGTTAGGGTTAGGGTTAGGGTTAGGGTTAGGGTTAGGGTTAGGGTTAGGGTTAGGGTTAGGGTTAGGGTTAGGGTTAGGGTTAGGGTTAGGGTTAGGGTTAGGGTTAGGGTTAGGGTTAGGGTTAGGGTTAGGGTTAGGGTTAGGGTTAGGGTTAGGGTTAGGGTTAGGGTTAGGGTTAGGGTTAGGGTTAGGGTTAGGGTTAGGGTTAGGGTTAGGGTTAGGGTTAGGGTTAGGGTTAGGGTTAGGGTTAGGGTTAGGGTTAGGGTTAGGGTTAGGGTTAGGGTTAGGGTTAGGGTTAGGGTTAGGGTTAGGGTTAGGGTTAGGGTTAGGGTTAGGGTTAGGGTTAGGGTTAGGGTTAGGGTTAGGGTTAGGGTTAGGGTTAGGGTTAGGGTTAGGGTTAGGGTTAGGGTTAGGGTTAGGGTTAGGGTTAGGGTTAGGGTTAGGGTTAGGGTTAGGGTTAGGGTTAGGGTTAGGGTTAGGGTTAGGGTTAGGGTTAGGGTTAGGGTTAGGGTTAGGGTTAGGGTTAGGGTTAGGGTTAGGGTTAGGGTTAGGGTTAGGGTTAGGGTTAGGGTTAGGGTTAGGGTTAGGGTTAGGGTTAGGGTTAGGGTTAGGGTTAGGGTTAGGGTTAGGGTTAGGGTTAGGGTTAGGGTTAGGGTTAGGGTTAGGGTTAGGGTTAGGGTTAGGGTTAGGGTTAGGGTTAGGGTTAGGGTTAGGGTTAGGGTTAGGGTTAGGGTTAGGGTTAGGGTTAGGGTTAGGGTTAGGGTTAGGGTTAGGGTTAGGGTTAGGGTTAGGGTTAGGGTTAGGGTTAGGGTTAGGGTTAGGGTTAGGGTTAGGGTTAGGGTTAGGGTTAGGGTTAGGGTTAGGGTTAGGGTTAGGGTTAGGGTTAGGGTTAGGGTTAGGGTTAGGGTTAGGGTTAGGGTTAGGGTTAGGGTTAGGGTTAGGGTTAGGGTTAGGGTTAGGGTTAGGGTTAGGGTTAGGGTTAGGGTTAGGGTTAGGGTTAGGGTTAGGGTTAGGGTTAGGGTTAGGGTTAGGGTTAGGGTTAGGGTTAGGGTTAGGGTTAGGGTTAGGGTTAGGGTTAGGGTTAGGGTTAGGGTTAGGGTTAGGGTTAGGGTTAGGGTTAGGGTTAGGGTTAGGGTTAGGGTTAGGGTTAGGGTTAGGGTTAGGGTTAGGGTTAGGGTTAGGGTTAGGGTTAGGGTTAGGGTTAGGGTTAGGGTTAGGGTTAGGGTTAGGGTTAGGGTTAGGGTTAGGGTTAGGGTTAGGGTTAGGGTTAGGGTTAGGGTTAGGGTTAGGGTTAGGGTTAGGGTTAGGGTTAGGGTTAGGGTTAGGGTTAGGGTTAGGGTTAGGGTTAGGGTTAGGGTTAGGGTTAGGGTTAGGGTTAGGGTTAGGGTTAGGGTTAGGGTTAGGGTTAGGGTTAGGGTTAGGGTTAGGGTTAGGGTTAGGGTTAGGGTTAGGGTTAGGGTTAGGGTTAGGGTTAGGGTTAGGGTTAGGGTTAGGGTTAGGGTTAGGGTTAGGGTTAGGGTTAGGGTTAGGGTTAGGGTTAGGGTTAGGGTTAGGGTTAGGGTTAGGGTTAGGGTTAGGGTTAGGGTTAGGGTTAGGGTTAGGGTTAGGGTTAGGGTTAGGGTTAGGGTTAGGGTTAGGGTTAGGGTTAGGGTTAGGGTTAGGGTTAGGGTTAGGGTTAGGGTTAGGGTTAGGGTTAGGGTTAGGGTTAGGGTTAGGGTTAGGGTTAGGGTTAGGGTTAGGGTTAGGGTTAGGGTTAGGGTTAGGGTTAGGGTTAGGGTTAGGGTTAGGGTTAGGGTTAGGGTTAGGGTTAGGGTTAGGGTTAGGGTTAGGGTTAGGGTTAGGGTTAGGGTTAGGGTTAGGGTTAGGGTTAGGGTTAGGGTTAGGGTTAGGGTTAGGGTTAGGGTTAGGGTTAGGGTTAGGGTTAGGGTTAGGGTTAGGGTTAGGGTTAGGGTTAGGGTTAGGGTTAGGGTTAGGGTTAGGGTTAGGGTTAGGGTTAGGGTTAGGGTTAGGGTTAGGGTTAGGGTTAGGGTTAGGGTTAGGGTTAGGGTTAGGGTTAGGGTTAGGGTTAGGGTTAGGGTTAGGGTTAGGGTTAGGGTTAGGGTTAGGGTTAGGGTTAGGGTTAGGGTTAGGGTTAGGGTTAGGGTTAGGGTTAGGGTTAGGGTTAGGGTTAGGGTTAGGGTTAGGGTTAGGGTTAGGGTTAGGGTTAGGGTTAGGGTTAGGGTTAGGGTTAGGGTTAGGGTTAGGGTTAGGGTTAGGGTTAGGGTTAGGGTTAGGGTTAGGGTTAGGGTTAGGGTTAGGGTTAGGGTTAGGGTTAGGGTTAGGGTTAGGGTTAGGGTTAGGGTTAGGGTTAGGGTTAGGGTTAGGGTTAGGGTTAGGGTTAGGGTTAGGGTTAGGGTTAGGGTTAGGGTTAGGGTTAGGGTTAGGGTTAGGGTTAGGGTTAGGGTTAGGGTTAGGGTTAGGGTTAGGGTTAGGGTTAGGGTTAGGGTTAGGGTTAGGGTTAGGGTTAGGGTTAGGGTTAGGGTTAGGGTTAGGGTTAGGGTTAGGGTTAGGGTTAGGGTTAGGGTTAGGGTTAGGGTTAGGGTTAGGGTTAGGGTTAGGGTTAGGGTTAGGGTTAGGGTTAGGGTTAGGGTTAGGGTTAGGGTTAGGGTTAGGGTTAGGGTTAGGGTTAGGGTTAGGGTTAGGGTTAGGGTTAGGGTTAGGGTTAGGGTTAGGGTTAGGGTTAGGGTTAGGGTTAGGGTTAGGGTTAGGGTTAGGGTTAGGGTTAGGGTTAGGGTTAGGGTTAGGGTTAGGGTTAGGGTTAGGGTTAGGGTTAGGGTTAGGGTTAGGGTTAGGGTTAGGGTTAGGGTTAGGGTTAGGGTTAGGGTTAGGGTTAGGGTTAGGGTTAGGGTTAGGGTTAGGGTTAGGGTTAGGGTTAGGGTTAGGGTTAGGGTTAGGGTTAGGGTTAGGGTTAGGGTTAGGGTTAGGGTTAGGGTTAGGGTTAGGGTTAGGGTTAGGGTTAGGGTTAGGGTTAGGGTTAGGGTTAGGGTTAGGGTTAGGGTTAGGGTTAGGGTTAGGGTTAGGGTTAGGGTTAGGGTTAGGGTTAGGGTTAGGGTTAGGGTTAGGGTTAGGGTTAGGGTTAGGGTTAGGGTTAGGGTTAGGGTTAGGGTTAGGGTTAGGGTTAGGGTTAGGGTTAGGGTTAGGGTTAGGGTTAGGGTTAGGGTTAGGGTTAGGGTTAGGGTTAGGGTTAGGGTTAGGGTTAGGGTTAGGGTTAGGGTTAGGGTTAGGGTTAGGGTTAGGGTTAGGGTTAGGGTTAGGGTTAGGGTTAGGGTTAGGGTTAGGGTTAGGGTTAGGGTTAGGGTTAGGGTTAGGGTTAGGGTTAGGGTTAGGGTTAGGGTTAGGGTTAGGGTTAGGGTTAGGGTTAGGGTTAGGGTTAGGGTTAGGGTTAGGGTTAGGGTTAGGGTTAGGGTTAGGGTTAGGGTTAGGGTTAGGGTTAGGGTTAGGGTTAGGGTTAGGGTTAGGGTTAGGGTTAGGGTTAGGGTTAGGGTTAGGGTTAGGGTTAGGGTTAGGGTTAGGGTTAGGGTTAGGGTTAGGGTTAGGGTTAGGGTTAGGGTTAGGGTTAGGGTTAGGGTTAGGGTTAGGGTTAGGGTTAGGGTTAGGGTTAGGGTTAGGGTTAGGGTTAGGGTTAGGGTTAGGGTTAGGGTTAGGGTTAGGGTTAGGGTTAGGGTTAGGGTTAGGGTTAGGGTTAGGGTTAGGGTTAGGGTTAGGGTTAGGGTTAGGGTTAGGGTTAGGGTTAGGGTTAGGGTTAGGGTTAGGGTTAGGGTTAGGGTTAGGGTTAGGGTTAGGGTTAGGGTTAGGGTTAGGGTTAGGGTTAGGGTTAGGGTTAGGGTTAGGGTTAGGGTTAGGGTTAGGGTTAGGGTTAGGGTTAGGGTTAGGGTTAGGGTTAGGGTTAGGGTTAGGGTTAGGGTTAGGGTTAGGGTTAGGGTTAGGGTTAGGGTTAGGGTTAGGGTTAGGGTTAGGGTTAGGGTTAGGGTTAGGGTTAGGGTTAGGGTTAGGGTTAGGGTTAGGGTTAGGGTTAGGGTTAGGGTTAGGGTTAGGGTTAGGGTTAGGGTTAGGGTTAGGGTTAGGGTTAGGGTTAGGGTTAGGGTTAGGGTTAGGGTTAGGGTTAGGGTTAGGGTTAGGGTTAGGGTTAGGGTTAGGGTTAGGGTTAGGGTTAGGGTTAGGGTTAGGGTTAGGGTTAGGGTTAGGGTTAGGGTTAGGGTTAGGGTTAGGGTTAGGGTTAGGGTTAGGGTTAGGGTTAGGGTTAGGGTTAGGGTTAGGGTTAGGGTTAGGGTTAGGGTTAGGGTTAGGGTTAGGGTTAGGGTTAGGGTTAGGGTTAGGGTTAGGGTTAGGGTTAGGGTTAGGGTTAGGGTTAGGGTTAGGGTTAGGGTTAGGGTTAGGGTTAGGGTTAGGGTTAGGGTTAGGGTTAGGGTTAGGGTTAGGGTTAGGGTTAGGGTTAGGGTTAGGGTTAGGGTTAGGGTTAGGGTTAGGGTTAGGGTTAGGGTTAGGGTTAGGGTTAGGGTTAGGGTTAGGGTTAGGGTTAGGGTTAGGGTTAGGGTTAGGGTTAGGGTTAGGGTTAGGGTTAGGGTTAGGGTTAGGGTTAGGGTTAGGGTTAGGGTTAGGGTTAGGGTTAGGGTTAGGGTTAGGGTTAGGGTTAGGGTTAGGGTTAGGGTTAGGGTTAGGGTTAGGGTTAGGGTTAGGGTTAGGGTTAGGGTTAGGGTTAGGGTTAGGGTTAGGGTTAGGGTTAGGGTTAGGGTTAGGGTTAGGGTTAGGGTTAGGGTTAGGGTTAGGGTTAGGGTTAGGGTTAGGGTTAGGGTTAGGGTTAGGGTTAGGGTTAGGGTTAGGGTTAGGGTTAGGGTTAGGGTTAGGGTTAGGGTTAGGGTTAGGGTTAGGGTTAGGGTTAGGGTTAGGGTTAGGGTTAGGGTTAGGGTTAGGGTTAGGGTTAGGGTTAGGGTTAGGGTTAGGGTTAGGGTTAGGGTTAGGGTTAGGGTTAGGGTTAGGGTTAGGGTTAGGGTTAGGGTTAGGGTTAGGGTTAGGGTTAGGGTTAGGGTTAGGGTTAGGGTTAGGGTTAGGGTTAGGGTTAGGGTTAGGGTTAGGGTTAGGGTTAGGGTTAGGGTTAGGGTTAGGGTTAGGGTTAGGGTTAGGGTTAGGGTTAGGGTTAGGGTTAGGGTTAGGGTTAGGGTTAGGGTTAGGGTTAGGGTTAGGGTTAGGGTTAGGGTTAGGGTTAGGGTTAGGGTTAGGGTTAGGGTTAGGGTTAGGGTTAGGGTTAGGGTTAGGGTTAGGGTTAGGGTTAGGGTTAGGGTTAGGGTTAGGGTTAGGGTTAGGGTTAGGGTTAGGGTTAGGGTTAGGGTTAGGGTTAGGGTTAGGGTTAGGGTTAGGGTTAGGGTTAGGGTTAGGGTTAGGGTTAGGGTTAGGGTTAGGGTTAGGGTTAGGGTTAGGGTTAGGGTTAGGGTTAGGGTTAGGGTTAGGGTTAGGGTTAGGGTTAGGGTTAGGGTTAGGGTTAGGGTTAGGGTTAGGGTTAGGGTTAGGGTTAGGGTTAGGGTTAGGGTTAGGGTTAGGGTTAGGGTTAGGGTTAGGGTTAGGGTTAGGGTTAGGGTTAGGGTTAGGGTTAGGGTTAGGGTTAGGGTTAGGGTTAGGGTTAGGGTTAGGGTTAGGGTTAGGGTTAGGGTTAGGGTTAGGGTTAGGGTTAGGGTTAGGGTTAGGGTTAGGGTTAGGGTTAGGGTTAGGGTTAGGGTTAGGGTTAGGGTTAGGGTTAGGGTTAGGGTTAGGGTTAGGGTTAGGGTTAGGGTTAGGGTTAGGGTTAGGGTTAGGGTTAGGGTTAGGGTTAGGGTTAGGGTTAGGGTTAGGGTTAGGGTTAGGGTTAGGGTTAGGGTTAGGGTTAGGGTTAGGGTTAGGGTTAGGGTTAGGGTTAGGGTTAGGGTTAGGGTTAGGGTTAGGGTTAGGGTTAGGGTTAGGGTTAGGGTTAGGGTTAGGGTTAGGGTTAGGGTTAGGGTTAGGGTTAGGGTTAGGGTTAGGGTTAGGGTTAGGGTTAGGGTTAGGGTTAGGGTTAGGGTTAGGGTTAGGGTTAGGGTTAGGGTTAGGGTTAGGGTTAGGGTTAGGGTTAGGGTTAGGGTTAGGGTTAGGGTTAGGGTTAGGGTTAGGGTTAGGGTTAGGGTTAGGGTTAGGGTTAGGGTTAGGGTTAGGGTTAGGGTTAGGGTTAGGGTTAGGGTTAGGGTTAGGGTTAGGGTTAGGGTTAGGGTTAGGGTTAGGGTTAGGGTTAGGGTTAGGGTTAGGGTTAGGGTTAGGGTTAGGGTTAGGGTTAGGGTTAGGGTTAGGGTTAGGGTTAGGGTTAGGGTTAGGGTTAGGGTTAGGGTTAGGGTTAGGGTTAGGGTTAGGGTTAGGGTTAGGGTTAGGGTTAGGGTTAGGGTTAGGGTTAGGGTTAGGGTTAGGGTTAGGGTTAGGGTTAGGGTTAGGGTTAGGGTTAGGGTTAGGGTTAGGGTTAGGGTTAGGGTTAGGGTTAGGGTTAGGGTTAGGGTTAGGGTTAGGGTTAGGGTTAGGGTTAGGGTTAGGGTTAGGGTTAGGGTTAGGGTTAGGGTTAGGGTTAGGGTTAGGGTTAGGGTTAGGGTTAGGGTTAGGGTTAGGGTTAGGGTTAGGGTTAGGGTTAGGGTTAGGGTTAGGGTTAGGGTTAGGGTTAGGGTTAGGGTTAGGGTTAGGGTTAGGGTTAGGGTTAGGGTTAGGGTTAGGGTTAGGGTTAGGGTTAGGGTTAGGGTTAGGGTTAGGGTTAGGGTTAGGGTTAGGGTTAGGGTTAGGGTTAGGGTTAGGGTTAGGGTTAGGGTTAGGGTTAGGGTTAGGGTTAGGGTTAGGGTTAGGGTTAGGGTTAGGGTTAGGGTTAGGGTTAGGGTTAGGGTTAGGGTTAGGGTTAGGGTTAGGGTTAGGGTTAGGGTTAGGGTTAGGGTTAGGGTTAGGGTTAGGGTTAGGGTTAGGGTTAGGGTTAGGGTTAGGGTTAGGGTTAGGGTTAGGGTTAGGGTTAGGGTTAGGGTTAGGGTTAGGGTTAGGGTTAGGGTTAGGGTTAGGGTTAGGGTTAGGGTTAGGGTTAGGGTTAGGGTTAGGGTTAGGGTTAGGGTTAGGGTTAGGGTTAGGGTTAGGGTTAGGGTTAGGGTTAGGGTTAGGGTTAGGGTTAGGGTTAGGGTTAGGGTTAGGGTTAGGGTTAGGGTTAGGGTTAGGGTTAGGGTTAGGGTTAGGGTTAGGGTTAGGGTTAGGGTTAGGGTTAGGGTTAGGGTTAGGGTTAGGGTTAGGGTTAGGGTTAGGGTTAGGGTTAGGGTTAGGGTTAGGGTTAGGGTTAGGGTTAGGGTTAGGGTTAGGGTTAGGGTTAGGGTTAGGGTTAGGGTTAGGGTTAGGGTTAGGGTTAGGGTTAGGGTTAGGGTTAGGGTTAGGGTTAGGGTTAGGGTTAGGGTTAGGGTTAGGGTTAGGGTTAGGGTTAGGGTTAGGGTTAGGGTTAGGGTTAGGGTTAGGGTTAGGGTTAGGGTTAGGGTTAGGGTTAGGGTTAGGGTTAGGGTTAGGGTTAGGGTTAGGGTTAGGGTTAGGGTTAGGGTTAGGGTTAGGGTTAGGGTTAGGGTTAGGGTTAGGGTTAGGGTTAGGGTTAGGGTTAGGGTTAGGGTTAGGGTTAGGGTTAGGGTTAGGGTTAGGGTTAGGGTTAGGGTTAGGGTTAGGGTTAGGGTTAGGGTTAGGGTTAGGGTTAGGGTTAGGGTTAGGGTTAGGGTTAGGGTTAGGGTTAGGGTTAGGGTTAGGGTTAGGGTTAGGGTTAGGGTTAGGGTTAGGGTTAGGGTTAGGGTTAGGGTTAGGGTTAGGGTTAGGGTTAGGGTTAGGGTTAGGGTTAGGGTTAGGGTTAGGGTTAGGGTTAGGGTTAGGGTTAGGGTTAGGGTTAGGGTTAGGGTTAGGGTTAGGGTTAGGGTTAGGGTTAGGGTTAGGGTTAGGGTTAGGGTTAGGGTTAGGGTTAGGGTTAGGGTTAGGGTTAGGGTTAGGGTTAGGGTTAGGGTTAGGGTTAGGGTTAGGGTTAGGGTTAGGGTTAGGGTTAGGGTTAGGGTTAGGGTTAGGGTTAGGGTTAGGGTTAGGGTTAGGGTTAGGGTTAGGGTTAGGGTTAGGGTTAGGGTTAGGGTTAGGGTTAGGGTTAGGGTTAGGGTTAGGGTTAGGGTTAGGGTTAGGGTTAGGGTTAGGGTTAGGGTTAGGGTTAGGGTTAGGGTTAGGGTTAGGGTTAGGGTTAGGGTTAGGGTTAGGGTTAGGGTTAGGGTTAGGGTTAGGGTTAGGGTTAGGGTTAGGGTTAGGGTTAGGGTTAGGGTTAGGGTTAGGGTTAGGGTTAGGGTTAGGGTTAGGGTTAGGGTTAGGGTTAGGGTTAGGGTTAGGGTTAGGGTTAGGGTTAGGGTTAGGGTTAGGGTTAGGGTTAGGGTTAGGGTTAGGGTTAGGGTTAGGGTTAGGGTTAGGGTTAGGGTTAGGGTTAGGGTTAGGGTTAGGGTTAGGGTTAGGGTTAGGGTTAGGGTTAGGGTTAGGGTTAGGGTTAGGGTTAGGGTTAGGGTTAGGGTTAGGGTTAGGGTTAGGGTTAGGGTTAGGGTTAGGGTTAGGGTTAGGGTTAGGGTTAGGGTTAGGGTTAGGGTTAGGGTTAGGGTTAGGGTTAGGGTTAGGGTTAGGGTTAGGGTTAGGGTTAGGGTTAGGGTTAGGGTTAGGGTTAGGGTTAGGGTTAGGGTTAGGGTTAGGGTTAGGGTTAGGGTTAGGGTTAGGGTTAGGGTTAGGGTTAGGGTTAGGGTTAGGGTTAGGGTTAGGGTTAGGGTTAGGGTTAGGGTTAGGGTTAGGGTTAGGGTTAGGGTTAGGGTTAGGGTTAGGGTTAGGGTTAGGGTTAGGGTTAGGGTTAGGGTTAGGGTTAGGGTTAGGGTTAGGGTTAGGGTTAGGGTTAGGGTTAGGGTTAGGGTTAGGGTTAGGGTTAGGGTTAGGGTTAGGGTTAGGGTTAGGGTTAGGGTTAGGGTTAGGGTTAGGGTTAGGGTTAGGGTTAGGGTTAGGGTTAGGGTTAGGGTTAGGGTTAGGGTTAGGGTTAGGGTTAGGGTTAGGGTTAGGGTTAGGGTTAGGGTTAGGGTTAGGGTTAGGGTTAGGGTTAGGGTTAGGGTTAGGGTTAGGGTTAGGGTTAGGGTTAGGGTTAGGGTTAGGGTTAGGGTTAGGGTTAGGGTTAGGGTTAGGGTTAGGGTTAGGGTTAGGGTTAGGGTTAGGGTTAGGGTTAGGGTTAGGGTTAGGGTTAGGGTTAGGGTTAGGGTTAGGGTTAGGGTTAGGGTTAGGGTTAGGGTTAGGGTTAGGGTTAGGGTTAGGGTTAGGGTTAGGGTTAGGGTTAGGGTTAGGGTTAGGGTTAGGGTTAGGGTTAGGGTTAGGGTTAGGGTTAGGGTTAGGGTTAGGGTTAGGGTTAGGGTTAGGGTTAGGGTTAGGGTTAGGGTTAGGGTTAGGGTTAGGGTTAGGGTTAGGGTTAGGGTTAGGGTTAGGGTTAGGGTTAGGGTTAGGGTTAGGGTTAGGGTTAGGGTTAGGGTTAGGGTTAGGGTTAGGGTTAGGGTTAGGGTTAGGGTTAGGGTTAGGGTTAGGGTTAGGGTTAGGGTTAGGGTTAGGGTTAGGGTTAGGGTTAGGGTTAGGGTTAGGGTTAGGGTTAGGGTTAGGGTTAGGGTTAGGGTTAGGGTTAGGGTTAGGGTTAGGGTTAGGGTTAGGGTTAGGGTTAGGGTTAGGGTTAGGGTTAGGGTTAGGGTTAGGGTTAGGGTTAGGGTTAGGGTTAGGGTTAGGGTTAGGGTTAGGGTTAGGGTTAGGGTTAGGGTTAGGGTTAGGGTTAGGGTTAGGGTTAGGGTTAGGGTTAGGGTTAGGGTTAGGGTTAGGGTTAGGGTTAGGGTTAGGGTTAGGGTTAGGGTTAGGGTTAGGGTTAGGGTTAGGGTTAGGGTTAGGGTTAGGGTTAGGGTTAGGGTTAGGGTTAGGGTTAGGGTTAGGGTTAGGGTTAGGGTTAGGGTTAGGGTTAGGGTTAGGGTTAGGGTTAGGGTTAGGGTTAGGGTTAGGGTTAGGGTTAGGGTTAGGGTTAGGGTTAGGGTTAGGGTTAGGGTTAGGGTTAGGGTTAGGGTTAGGGTTAGGGTTAGGGTTAGGGTTAGGGTTAGGGTTAGGGTTAGGGTTAGGGTTAGGGTTAGGGTTAGGGTTAGGGTTAGGGTTAGGGTTAGGGTTAGGGTTAGGGTTAGGGTTAGGGTTAGGGTTAGGGTTAGGGTTAGGGTTAGGGTTAGGGTTAGGGTTAGGGTTAGGGTTAGGGTTAGGGTTAGGGTTAGGGTTAGGGTTAGGGTTAGGGTTAGGGTTAGGGTTAGGGTTAGGGTTAGGGTTAGGGTTAGGGTTAGGGTTAGGGTTAGGGTTAGGGTTAGGGTTAGGGTTAGGGTTAGGGTTAGGGTTAGGGTTAGGGTTAGGGTTAGGGTTAGGGTTAGGGTTAGGGTTAGGGTTAGGGTTAGGGTTAGGGTTAGGGTTAGGGTTAGGGTTAGGGTTAGGGTTAGGGTTAGGGTTAGGGTTAGGGTTAGGGTTAGGGTTAGGGTTAGGGTTAGGGTTAGGGTTAGGGTTAGGGTTAGGGTTAGGGTTAGGGTTAGGGTTAGGGTTAGGGTTAGGGTTAGGGTTAGGGTTAGGGTTAGGGTTAGGGTTAGGGTTAGGGTTAGGGTTAGGGTTAGGGTTAGGGTTAGGGTTAGGGTTAGGGTTAGGGTTAGGGTTAGGGTTAGGGTTAGGGTTAGGGTTAGGGTTAGGGTTAGGGTTAGGGTTAGGGTTAGGGTTAGGGTTAGGGTTAGGGTTAGGGTTAGGGTTAGGGTTAGGGTTAGGGTTAGGGTTAGGGTTAGGGTTAGGGTTAGGGTTAGGGTTAGGGTTAGGGTTAGGGTTAGGGTTAGGGTTAGGGTTAGGGTTAGGGTTAGGGTTAGGGTTAGGGTTAGGGTTAGGGTTAGGGTTAGGGTTAGGGTTAGGGTTAGGGTTAGGGTTAGGGTTAGGGTTAGGGTTAGGGTTAGGGTTAGGGTTAGGGTTAGGGTTAGGGTTAGGGTTAGGGTTAGGGTTAGGGTTAGGGTTAGGGTTAGGGTTAGGGTTAGGGTTAGGGTTAGGGTTAGGGTTAGGGTTAGGGTTAGGGTTAGGGTTAGGGTTAGGGTTAGGGTTAGGGTTAGGGTTAGGGTTAGGGTTAGGGTTAGGGTTAGGGTTAGGGTTAGGGTTAGGGTTAGGGTTAGGGTTAGGGTTAGGGTTAGGGTTAGGGTTAGGGTTAGGGTTAGGGTTAGGGTTAGGGTTAGGGTTAGGGTTAGGGTTAGGGTTAGGGTTAGGGTTAGGGTTAGGGTTAGGGTTAGGGTTAGGGTTAGGGTTAGGGTTAGGGTTAGGGTTAGGGTTAGGGTTAGGGTTAGGGTTAGGGTTAGGGTTAGGGTTAGGGTTAGGGTTAGGGTTAGGGTTAGGGTTAGGGTTAGGGTTAGGGTTAGGGTTAGGGTTAGGGTTAGGGTTAGGGTTAGGGTTAGGGTTAGGGTTAGGGTTAGGGTTAGGGTTAGGGTTAGGGTTAGGGTTAGGGTTAGGGTTAGGGTTAGGGTTAGGGTTAGGGTTAGGGTTAGGGTTAGGGTTAGGGTTAGGGTTAGGGTTAGGGTTAGGGTTAGGGTTAGGGTTAGGGTTAGGGTTAGGGTTAGGGTTAGGGTTAGGGTTAGGGTTAGGGTTAGGGTTAGGGTTAGGGTTAGGGTTAGGGTTAGGGTTAGGGTTAGGGTTAGGGTTAGGGTTAGGGTTAGGGTTAGGGTTAGGGTTAGGGTTAGGGTTAGGGTTAGGGTTAGGGTTAGGGTTAGGGTTAGGGTTAGGGTTAGGGTTAGGGTTAGGGTTAGGGTTAGGGTTAGGGTTAGGGTTAGGGTTAGGGTTAGGGTTAGGGTTAGGGTTAGGGTTAGGGTTAGGGTTAGGGTTAGGGTTAGGGTTAGGGTTAGGGTTAGGGTTAGGGTTAGGGTTAGGGTTAGGGTTAGGGTTAGGGTTAGGGTTAGGGTTAGGGTTAGGGTTAGGGTTAGGGTTAGGGTTAGGGTTAGGGTTAGGGTTAGGGTTAGGGTTAGGGTTAGGGTTAGGGTTAGGGTTAGGGTTAGGGTTAGGGTTAGGGTTAGGGTTAGGGTTAGGGTTAGGGTTAGGGTTAGGGTTAGGGTTAGGGTTAGGGTTAGGGTTAGGGTTAGGGTTAGGGTTAGGGTTAGGGTTAGGGTTAGGGTTAGGGTTAGGGTTAGGGTTAGGGTTAGGGTTAGGGTTAGGGTTAGGGTTAGGGTTAGGGTTAGGGTTAGGGTTAGGGTTAGGGTTAGGGTTAGGGTTAGGGTTAGGGTTAGGGTTAGGGTTAGGGTTAGGGTTAGGGTTAGGGTTAGGGTTAGGGTTAGGGTTAGGGTTAGGGTTAGGGTTAGGGTTAGGGTTAGGGTTAGGGTTAGGGTTAGGGTTAGGGTTAGGGTTAGGGTTAGGGTTAGGGTTAGGGTTAGGGTTAGGGTTAGGGTTAGGGTTAGGGTTAGGGTTAGGGTTAGGGTTAGGGTTAGGGTTAGGGTTAGGGTTTTAGGGTTAGGGTTTTAGGGTTAGGGTTTTAGGGTTAGGGTTTTAGGGTTAGGGTTTTAGGGTTAGGGTTTTAGGGTTAGGGTTTTAGGGTTAGGGTTTTAGGGTTAGGGTTTTAGGGTTAGGGTTTTAGGGTTAGGGTTTTAGGGTTAGGGTTTTAGGGTTAGGGTTTTAGGGTTAGGGTTTTAGGGTTAGGGTTTTAGGGTTAGGGTTTTAGGGTTAGGGTTTTAGGGTTAGGGTTTTAGGGTTAGGGTTTTAGGGTTAGGGTTTTAGGGTTAGGGTTTTAGGGTTAGGGTTTTAGGGTTAGGGTTTTAGGGTTAGGGTTTTAGGGTTAGGGTTTTAGGGTTAGGGTTTTAGGGTTAGGGTTTTAGGGTTAGGGTTTTAGGGTTAGGGTTTTAGGGTTAGGGTTTTAGGGTTAGGGTTTTAGGGTTAGGGTTTTAGGGTTAGGGTTTTAGGGTTAGGGTTTTAGGGTTAGGGTTTTAGGGTTAGGGTTTTAGGGTTAGGGTTTTAGGGTTAGGGTTTTAGGGTTAGGGTTTTAGGGTTAGGGTTTTAGGGTTAGGGTTTTAGGGTTAGGGTTTTAGGGTTAGGGTTTTAGGGTTAGGGTTTTAGGGTTAGGGTTTTAGGGTTAGGGTTTTAGGGTTAGGGTTTTAGGGTTAGGGTTTTAGGGTTAGGGTTTTAGGGTTAGGGTTTTAGGGTTAGGGTTTTAGGGTTAGGGTTTTAGGGTTAGGGTTTTAGGGTTAGGGTTTTAGGGTTAGGGTTTTAGGGTTAGGGTTTTAGGGTTAGGGTTTTAGGGTTAGGGTTTTAGGGTTAGGGTTTTAGGGTTAGGGTTTTAGGGTTAGGGTTTTAGGGTTAGGGTTTTAGGGTTAGGGTTTTAGGGTTAGGGTTTTAGGGTTAGGGTTTTAGGGTTAGGGTTTTAGGGTTAGGGTTTTAGGGTTAGGGTTTTAGGGTTAGGGTTTTAGGGTTAGGGTTTTAGGGTTAGGGTTTTAGGGTTAGGGTTTTAGGGTTAGGGTTTTAGGGTTAGGGTTTTAGGGTTAGGGTTTTAGGGTTAGGGTTTTAGGGTTAGGGTTTTAGGGTTAGGGTTTTAGGGTTAGGGTTTTAGGGTTAGGGTTTTAGGGTTAGGGTTTTAGGGTTAGGGTTTTAGGGTTAGGGTTTTAGGGTTAGGGTTTTAGGGTTAGGGTTTTAGGGTTAGGGTTTTAGGGTTAGGGTTTTAGGGTTAGGGTTTTAGGGTTAGGGTTTTAGGGTTAGGGTTTTAGGGTTAGGGTTTTAGGGTTAGGGTTTTAGGGTTAGGGTTTTAGGGTTAGGGTTTTAGGGTTAGGGTTTTAGGGTTAGGGTTTTAGGGTTAGGGTTTTAGGGTTAGGGTTTTAGGGTTAGGGTTTTAGGGTTAGGGTTTTAGGGTTAGGGTTTTAGGGTTAGGGTTTTAGGGTTAGGGTTTTAGGGTTAGGGTTTTAGGGTTAGGGTTTTAGGGTTAGGGTTTTAGGGTTAGGGTTTTAGGGTTAGGGTTTTAGGGTTAGGGTTTTAGGGTTAGGGTTTTAGGGTTAGGGTTTTAGGGTTAGGGTTTTAGGGTTAGGGTTTTAGGGTTAGGGTTTTAGGGTTAGGGTTTTAGGGTTAGGGTTTTAGGGTTAGGGTTTTAGGGTTAGGGTTTTAGGGTTAGGGTTTTAGGGTTAGGGTTTTAGGGTTAGGGTTTTAGGGTTAGGGTTTTAGGGTTAGGGTTTTAGGGTTAGGGTTTTAGGGTTAGGGTTTTAGGGTTAGGGTTTTAGGGTTAGGGTTTTAGGGTTAGGGTTTTAGGGTTAGGGTTTTAGGGTTAGGGTTTTAGGGTTAGGGTTTTAGGGTTAGGGTTTTAGGGTTAGGGTTTTAGGGTTAGGGTTTTAGGGTTAGGGTTTTAGGGTTAGGGTTTTAGGGTTAGGGTTTTAGGGTTAGGGTTTTAGGGTTAGGGTTTTAGGGTTAGGGTTTTAGGGTTAGGGTTTTAGGGTTAGGGTTTTAGGGTTAGGGTTTTAGGGTTAGGGTTTTAGGGTTAGGGTTTTAGGGTTAGGGTTTTAGGGTTAGGGTTTTAGGGTTAGGGTTTTAGGGTTAGGGTTTTAGGGTTAGGGTTTTAGGGTTAGGGTTTTAGGGTTAGGGTTTTAGGGTTAGGGTTTTAGGGTTAGGGTTTTAGGGTTAGGGTTTTAGGGTTAGGGTTTTAGGGTTAGGGTTTTAGGGTTAGGGTTTTAGGGTTAGGGTTTTAGGGTTAGGGTTTTAGGGTTAGGGTTTTAGGGTTAGGGTTTTAGGGTTAGGGTTTTAGGGTTAGGGTTTTAGGGTTAGGGTTTTAGGGTTAGGGTTTTAGGGTTAGGGTTTTAGGGTTAGGGTTTTAGGGTTAGGGTTTTAGGGTTAGGGTTTTAGGGTTAGGGTTTTAGGGTTAGGGTTTTAGGGTTAGGGTTTTAGGGTTAGGGTTTTAGGGTTAGGGTTTTAGGGTTAGGGTTTTAGGGTTAGGGTTTTAGGGTTAGGGTTTTAGGGTTAGGGTTTTAGGGTTAGGGTTTTAGGGTTAGGGTTTTAGGGTTAGGGTTTTAGGGTTAGGGTTTTAGGGTTAGGGTTTTAGGGTTAGGGTTTTAGGGTTAGGGTTTTAGGGTTAGGGTTTTAGGGTTAGGGTTTTAGGGTTAGGGTTTTAGGGTTAGGGTTTTAGGGTTAGGGTTTTAGGGTTAGGGTTTTAGGGTTAGGGTTTTAGGGTTAGGGTTTTAGGGTTAGGGTTTTAGGGTTAGGGTTTTAGGGTTAGGGTTTTAGGGTTAGGGTTTTAGGGTTAGGGTTTTAGGGTTAGGGTTTTAGGGTTAGGGTTTTAGGGTTAGGGTTTTAGGGTTAGGGTTTTAGGGTTAGGGTTTTAGGGTTAGGGTTTTAGGGTTAGGGTTTTAGGGTTAGGGTTTTAGGGTTAGGGTTTTAGGGTTAGGGTTTTAGGGTTAGGGTTTTAGGGTTAGGGTTTTAGGGTTAGGGTTTTAGGGTTAGGGTTTTAGGGTTAGGGTTTTAGGGTTAGGGTTTTAGGGTTAGGGTTTTAGGGTTAGGGTTTTAGGGTTAGGGTTTTAGGGTTAGGGTTTTAGGGTTAGGGTTTTAGGGCCAGGGTTTTAGGGCCAGGGTTTTAGGGCCAGGGTTTTAGGGCCAGGGTTTTAGGGCCAGGGTTTTAGGGCCAGGGTTTTAGGGCCAGGGTTTTAGGGCCAGGGTTTTAGGGCCAGGGTTTTAGGGCCAGGGTTTTAGGGCCAGGGTTTTAGGGCCAGGGTTTTAGGGCCAGGGTTTTAGGGCCAGGGTTTTAGGGCCAGGGTTTTAGGGCCAGGGTTTTAGGGCCAGGGTTTTAGGGCCAGGGTTTTAGGGCCAGGGTTTTAGGGCCAGGGTTTTAGGGCCAGGGTTTTAGGGCCAGGGTTTTAGGGCCAGGGTTTTAGGGCCAGGGTTTTAGGGCCAGGGTTTTAGGGCCAGGGTTTTAGGGCCAGGGTTTTAGGGCCAGGGTTTTAGGGCCAGGGTTTTAGGGCCAGGGTTTTAGGGCCAGGGTTTTAGGGCCAGGGTTTTAGGGCCAGGGTTTTAGGGCCAGGGTTTTAGGGCCAGGGTTTTAGGGCCAGGGTTTTAGGGCCAGGGTTTTAGGGCCAGGGTTTTAGGGCCAGGGTTTTAGGGCCAGGGTTTTAGGGCCAGGGTTTTAGGGCCAGGGTTTTAGGGCCAGGGTTTTAGGGCCAGGGTTTTAGGGCCAGGGTTTTAGGGCCAGGGTTTTAGGGCCAGGGTTTTAGGGCCAGGGTTTTAGGGCCAGGGTTTTAGGGCCAGGGTTTTAGGGCCAGGGTTTTAGGGCCAGGGTTTTAGGGCCAGGGTTTTAGGGCCAGGGTTTTAGGGCCAGGGTTTTAGGGCCAGGGTTTTAGGGCCAGGGTTTTAGGGCCAGGGTTTTAGGGCCAGGGTTTTAGGGCCAGGGTTTTAGGGCCAGGGTTTTAGGGCCAGGGTTTTAGGGCCAGGGTTTTAGGGCCAGGGTTTTAGGGCCAGGGTTTTAGGGCCAGGGTTTTAGGGCCAGGGTTTTAGGGCCAGGGTTTTAGGGCCAGGGTTTTAGGGCCAGGGTTTTAGGGCCAGGGTTTTAGGGCCAGGGTTTTAGGGCCAGGGTTTTAGGGCCAGGGTTTTAGGGCCAGGGTTTTAGGGCCAGGGTTTTAGGGCCAGGGTTTTAGGGCCAGGGTTTTAGGGCCAGGGTTTTAGGGCCAGGGTTTTAGGGCCAGGGTTTTAGGGCCAGGGTTTTAGGGCCAGGGTTTTAGGGCCAGGGTTTTAGGGCCAGGGTTTTAGGGCCAGGGTTTTAGGGCCAGGGTTTTAGGGCCAGGGTTTTAGGGCCAGGGTTTTAGGGCCAGGGTTTTAGGGCCAGGGTTTTAGGGCCAGGGTTTTAGGGCCAGGGTTTTAGGGCCAGGGTTTTAGGGCCAGGGTTTTAGGGCCAGGGTTTTAGGGCCAGGGTTTTAGGGCCAGGGTTTTAGGGCCAGGGTTTTAGGGCCAGGGTTTTAGGGCCAGGGTTTTAGGGCCAGGGTTTTAGGGCCAGGGTTTTAGGGCCAGGGTTTTAGGGCCAGGGTTTTAGGGCCAGGGTTTTAGGGCCAGGGTTTTAGGGCCAGGGTTTTAGGGCCAGGGTTTTAGGGCCAGGGTTTTAGGGCCAGGGTTTTAGGGCCAGGGTTTTAGGGCCAGGGTTTTAGGGCCAGGGTTTTAGGGCCAGGGTTTTAGGGCCAGGGTTTTAGGGCCAGGGTTTTAGGGCCAGGGTTTTAGGGCCAGGGTTTTAGGGCCAGGGTTTTAGGGCCAGGGTTTTAGGGCCAGGGTTTTAGGGCCAGGGTTTTAGGGCCAGGGTTTTAGGGCCAGGGTTTTAGGGCCAGGGTTTTAGGGCCAGGGTTTTAGGGCCAGGGTTTTAGGGCCAGGGTTTTAGGGCCAGGGTTTTAGGGCCAGGGTTTTAGGGCCAGGGTTTTAGGGCCAGGGTTTTAGGGCCAGGGTTTTAGGGCCAGGGTTTTAGGGCCAGGGTTTTAGGGCCAGGGTTTTAGGGCCAGGGTTTTAGGGCCAGGGTTTTAGGGCCAGGGTTTTAGGGCCAGGGTTTTAGGGCCAGGGTTTTAGGGCCAGGGTTTTAGGGCCAGGGTTTTAGGGCCAGGGTTTTAGGGCCAGGGTTTTAGGGCCAGGGTTTTAGGGCCAGGGTTTTAGGGCCAGGGTTTTAGGGCCAGGGTTTTAGGGCCAGGGTTTTAGGGCCAGGGTTTTAGGGCCAGGGTTTTAGGGCCAGGGTTTTAGGGCCAGGGTTTTAGGGCCAGGGTTTTAGGGCCAGGGTTTTAGGGCCAGGGTTTTAGGGCCAGGGTTTTAGGGCCAGGGTTTTAGGGCCAGGGTTTTAGGGCCAGGGTTTTAGGGCCAGGGTTTTAGGGCCAGGGTTTTAGGGCCAGGGTTTTAGGGCCAGGGTTTTAGGGCCAGGGTTTTAGGGCCAGGGTTTTAGGGCCAGGGTTTTAGGGCCAGGGTTTTAGGGCCAGGGTTTTAGGGCCAGGGTTTTAGGGCCAGGGTTTTAGGGCCAGGGTTTTAGGGCCAGGGTTTTAGGGCCAGGGTTTTAGGGCCAGGGTTTTAGGGCCAGGGTTTTAGGGCCAGGGTTTTAGGGCCAGGGTTTTAGGGCCAGGGTTTTAGGGCCAGGGTTTTAGGGCCAGGGTTTTAGGGCCAGGGTTTTAGGGCCAGGGTTTTAGGGCCAGGGTTTTAGGGCCAGGGTTTTAGGGCCAGGGTTTTAGGGCCAGGGTTTTAGGGCCAGGGTTTTAGGGCCAGGGTTTTAGGGCCAGGGTTTTAGGGCCAGGGTTTTAGGGCCAGGGTTTTAGGGCCAGGGTTTTAGGGCCAGGGTTTTAGGGCCAGGGTTTTAGGGCCAGGGTTTTAGGGCCAGGGTTTTAGGGCCAGGGTTTTAGGGCCAGGGTTTTAGGGCCAGGGTTTTAGGGCCAGGGTTTTAGGGCCAGGGTTTTAGGGCCAGGGTTTTAGGGCCAGGGTTTTAGGGCCAGGGTTTTAGGGCCAGGGTTTTAGGGCCAGGGTTTTAGGGCCAGGGTTTTAGGGCCAGGGTTTTAGGGCCAGGGTTTCAGGGCCAGGGTTTCAGGGCCAGGGTTTCAGGGCCAGGGTTTCAGGGCCAGGGTTTCAGGGCCAGGGTTTCAGGGCCAGGGTTTCAGGGCCAGGGTTTCAGGGCCAGGGTTTCAGGGCCAGGGTTTCAGGGCCAGGGTTTCAGGGCCAGGGTTTCAGGGCCAGGGTTTCAGGGCCAGGGTTTCAGGGCCAGGGTTTCAGGGCCAGGGTTTCAGGGCCAGGGTTTCAGGGCCAGGGTTTCAGGGCCAGGGTTTCAGGGCCAGGGTTTCAGGGCCAGGGTTTCAGGGCCAGGGTTTCAGGGCCAGGGTTTCAGGGCCAGGGTTTCAGGGCCAGGGTTTCAGGGCCAGGGTTTCAGGGCCAGGGTTTCAGGGCCAGGGTTTCAGGGCCAGGGTTTCAGGGCCAGGGTTTCAGGGCCAGGGTTTCAGGGCCAGGGTTTCAGGGCCAGGGTTTCAGGGCCAGGGTTTCAGGGCCAGGGTTTCAGGGCCAGGGTTTCAGGGCCAGGGTTTCAGGGCCAGGGTTTCAGGGCCAGGGTTTCAGGGCCAGGGTTTCAGGGCCAGGGTTTCAGGGCCAGGGTTTCAGGGCCAGGGTTTCAGGGCCAGGGTTTCAGGGCCAGGGTTTCAGGGCCAGGGTTTCAGGGCCAGGGTTTCAGGGCCAGGGTTTCAGGGCCAGGGTTTCAGGGCCAGGGTTTCAGGGCCAGGGTTTCAGGGCCAGGGTTTCAGGGCCAGGGTTTCAGGGCCAGGGTTTCAGGGCCAGGGTTTCAGGGCCAGGGTTTCAGGGCCAGGGTTTCAGGGCCAGGGTTTCAGGGCCAGGGTTTCAGGGCCAGGGTTTCAGGGCCAGGGTTTCAGGGCCAGGGTTTCAGGGCCAGGGTTTCAGGGCCAGGGTTTCAGGGCCAGGGTTTCAGGGCCAGGGTTTCAGGGCCAGGGTTTCAGGGCCAGGGTTTCAGGGCCAGGGTTTCAGGGCCAGGGTTTCAGGGCCAGGGTTTCAGGGCCAGGGTTTCAGGGCCAGGGTTTCAGGGCCAGGGTTTCAGGGCCAGGGTTTCAGGGCCAGGGTTTCAGGGCCAGGGTTTCAGGGCCAGGGTTTCAGGGCCAGGGTTTCAGGGCCAGGGTTTCAGGGCCAGGGTTTCAGGGCCAGGGTTTCAGGGCCAGGGTTTCAGGGCCAGGGTTTCAGGGCCAGGGTTTCAGGGCCAGGGTTTCAGGGCCAGGGTTTCAGGGCCAGGGTTTCAGGGCCAGGGTTTCAGGGCCAGGGTTTCAGGGCCAGGGTTTCAGGGCCAGGGTTTCAGGGCCAGGGTTTCAGGGCCAGGGTTTCAGGGCCAGGGTTTCAGGGCCAGGGTTTCAGGGCCAGGGTTTCAGGGCCAGGGTTTCAGGGCCAGGGTTTCAGGGCCAGGGTTTCAGGGCCAGGGTTTCAGGGCCAGGGTTTCAGGGCCAGGGTTTCAGGGCCAGGGTTTCAGGGCCAGGGTTTCAGGGCCAGGGTTTCAGGGCCAGGGTTTCAGGGCCAGGGTTTCAGGGCCAGGGTTTCAGGGCCAGGGTTTCAGGGCCAGGGTTTCAGGGCCAGGGTTTCAGGGCCAGGGTTTCAGGGCCAGGGTTTCAGGGCCAGGGTTTCAGGGCCAGGGTTTCAGGGCCAGGGTTTCAGGGCCAGGGTTTCAGGGCCAGGGTTTCAGGGCCAGGGTTTCAGGGCCAGGGTTTCAGGGCCAGGGTTTCAGGGCCAGGGTTTCAGGGCCAGGGTTTCAGGGCCAGGGTTTCAGGGCCAGGGTTTCAGGGCCAGGGTTTCAGGGCCAGGGTTTCAGGGCCAGGGTTTCAGGGCCAGGGTTTCAGGGCCAGGGTTTCAGGGCCAGGGTTTCAGGGCCAGGGTTTCAGGGCCAGGGTTTCAGGGCCAGGGTTTCAGGGCCAGGGTTTCAGGGCCAGGGTTTCAGGGCCAGGGTTTCAGGGCCAGGGTTTCAGGGCCAGGGTTTCAGGGCCAGGGTTTCAGGGCCAGGGTTTCAGGGCCAGGGTTTCAGGGCCAGGGTTTCAGGGCCAGGGTTTCAGGGCCAGGGTTTCAGGGCCAGGGTTTCAGGGCCAGGGTTTCAGGGCCAGGGTTTCAGGGCCAGGGTTTCAGGGCCAGGGTTTCAGGGCCAGGGCTTCAGGGCCAGGGCTTCAGGGCCAGGGCTTCAGGGCCAGGGCCAGGGTTAGGGCCAGGGTTAGGGCC
This sequence comes from Heloderma suspectum, assembly GCF_057233095.1. Taxonomy (NCBI): domain Eukaryota; kingdom Metazoa; phylum Chordata; class Lepidosauria; order Squamata; family Helodermatidae; genus Heloderma; species Heloderma suspectum. The sequence continues at coordinate 106,305 of NC_139473.1, read as the reverse complement.
AGGGTTAGGGTTAGGGTTAGGGTTAGGGTTAGGGTTAGGGCCAGGGTTAGGGCCAGGGTTAGGGCCAGGGTTAGGGCCAGGGTTAGGGCCAGGGTTAGGGTTAGGGTTAGGGTTAGGGTTAGGGTTAGGGTTAGGGTTAGGGTTAGGGTTAGGGTTAGGGTTAGGGTTAGGGTTAGGGTTAGGGTTAGGGTTAGGGTTAGGGTTAGGGTTAGGGTTAGGGTTAGGGTTAGGGTTAGGGTTAGGGTTAGGGTTAGGGTTAGGGTTAGGGTTAGGGTTAGGGTTAGGGTTAGGGTTAGGGTTAGGGTTAGGGTTAGGGTTAGGGTTAGGGTTAGGGTTAGGGTTAGGGTTAGGGTTAGGGTTAGGGTTAGGGTTAGGGTTAGGGTTAGGGTTAGGGTTAGGGTTAGGGTTAGGGTTAGGGTTAGGGTTAGGGTTAGGGTTAGGGTTAGGGTTAGGGTTAGGGTTAGGGTTAGGGTTAGGGTTAGGGTTAGGGTTAGGGTTAGGGTTAGGGTTAGGGTTAGGGTTAGGGTTAGGGTTAGGGTTAGGGTTAGGGTTAGGGTTAGGGTTAGGGTTAGGGTTAGGGTTAGGGTTAGGGTTAGGGTTAGGGTTAGGGTTAGGGTTAGGGTTAGGGTTAGGGTTAGGGTTAGGGTTAGGGTTAGGGTTAGGGTTAGGGTTAGGGTTAGGGTTAGGGTTAGGGTTAGGGTTAGGGTTAGGGTTAGGGTTAGGGTTAGGGTTAGGGTTAGGGTTAGGGTTAGGGTTAGGGTTAGGGTTAGGGTTAGGGTTAGGGTTAGGGTTAGGGTTAGGGTTAGGGTTAGGGTTAGGGTTAGGGTTAGGGTTAGGGTTAGGGTTAGGGTTAGGGTTAGGGTTAGGGTTAGGGTTAGGGTTAGGGTTAGGGTTAGGGTTAGGGTTAGGGTTAGGGTTAGGGTTAGGGTTAGGGTTAGGGTTAGGGTTAGGGTTAGGGTTAGGGTTAGGGTTAGGGTTAGGGTTAGGGTTAGGGTTAGGGTTAGGGTTAGGGTTAGGGTTAGGGTTAGGGTTAGGGTTAGGGTTAGGGTTAGGGTTAGGGTTAGGGTTAGGGTTAGGGTTAGGGTTAGGGTTAGGGTTAGGGTTAGGGTTAGGGTTAGGGTTAGGGTTAGGGTTAGGGTTAGGGTTAGGGTTAGGGTTAGGGTTAGGGTTAGGGTTAGGGTTAGGGTTAGGGTTAGGGTTAGGGTTAGGGTTAGGGTTAGGGTTAGGGTTAGGGTTAGGGTTAGGGTTAGGGTTAGGGTTAGGGTTAGGGTTAGGGTTAGGGTTAGGGTTAGGGTTAGGGTTAGGGTTAGGGTTAGGGTTAGGGTTAGGGTTAGGGTTAGGGTTAGGGTTAGGGTTAGGGTTAGGGTTAGGGTTAGGGTTAGGGTTAGGGTTAGGGTTAGGGTTAGGGTTAGGGTTAGGGTTAGGGTTAGGGTTAGGGTTAGGGTTAGGGTTAGGGTTAGGGTTAGGGTTAGGGTTAGGGTTAGGGTTAGGGTTAGGGTTAGGGTTAGGGTTAGGGTTAGGGTTAGGGTTAGGGTTAGGGTTAGGGTTAGGGTTAGGGTTAGGGTTAGGGTTAGGGTTAGGGTTAGGGTTAGGGTTAGGGTTAGGGTTAGGGTTAGGGTTAGGGTTAGGGTTAGGGTTAGGGTTAGGGTTAGGGTTAGGGTTAGGGTTAGGGTTAGGGTTAGGGTTAGGGTTAGGGTTAGGGTTAGGGTTAGGGTTAGGGTTAGGGTTAGGGTTAGGGTTAGGGTTAGGGTTAGGGTTAGGGTTAGGGTTAGGGTTAGGGTTAGGGTTAGGGTTAGGGTTAGGGTTAGGGTTAGGGTTAGGGTTAGGGTTAGGGTTAGGGTTAGGGTTAGGGTTAGGGTTAGGGTTAGGGTTAGGGTTAGGGTTAGGGTTAGGGTTAGGGTTAGGGTTAGGGTTAGGGTTAGGGTTAGGGTTAGGGTTAGGGTTAGGGTTAGGGTTAGGGTTAGGGTTAGGGTTAGGGTTAGGGTTAGGGTTAGGGTTAGGGTTAGGGTTAGGGTTAGGGTTAGGGTTAGGGTTAGGGTTAGGGTTAGGGTTAGGGTTAGGGTTAGGGTTAGGGTTAGGGTTAGGGTTAGGGTTAGGGTTAGGGTTAGGGTTAGGGTTAGGGTTAGGGTTAGGGTTAGGGTTAGGGTTAGGGTTAGGGTTAGGGTTAGGGTTAGGGTTAGGGTTAGGGTTAGGGTTAGGGTTAGGGTTAGGGTTAGGGTTAGGGTTAGGGTTAGGGTTAGGGTTAGGGTTAGGGTTAGGGTTAGGGTTAGGGTTAGGGTTAGGGTTAGGGTTAGGGTTAGGGTTAGGGTTAGGGTTAGGGTTAGGGTTAGGGTTAGGGTTAGGGTTAGGGTTAGGGTTAGGGTTAGGGTTAGGGTTAGGGTTAGGGTTAGGGTTAGGGTTAGGGTTAGGGTTAGGGTTAGGGTTAGGGTTAGGGTTAGGGTTAGGGTTAGGGTTAGGGTTAGGGTTAGGGTTAGGGTTAGGGTTAGGGTTAGGGTTAGGGTTAGGGTTAGGGTTAGGGTTAGGGTTAGGGTTAGGGTTAGGGTTAGGGTTAGGGTTAGGGTTAGGGTTAGGGTTAGGGTTAGGGTTAGGGTTAGGGTTAGGGTTAGGGTTAGGGTTAGGGTTAGGGTTAGGGTTAGGGTTAGGGTTAGGGTTAGGGTTAGGGTTAGGGTTAGGGTTAGGGTTAGGGTTAGGGTTAGGGTTAGGGTTAGGGTTAGGGTTAGGGTTAGGGTTAGGGTTAGGGTTAGGGTTAGGGTTAGGGTTAGGGTTAGGGTTAGGGTTAGGGTTAGGGTTAGGGTTAGGGTTAGGGTTAGGGTTAGGGTTAGGGTTAGGGTTAGGGTTAGGGTTAGGGTTAGGGTTAGGGTTAGGGTTAGGGTTAGGGTTAGGGTTAGGGTTAGGGTTAGGGTTAGGGTTAGGGTTAGGGTTAGGGTTAGGGTTAGGGTTAGGGTTAGGGTTAGGGTTAGGGTTAGGGTTAGGGTTAGGGTTAGGGTTAGGGTTAGGGTTAGGGTTAGGGTTAGGGTTAGGGTTAGGGTTAGGGTTAGGGTTAGGGTTAGGGTTAGGGTTAGGGTTAGGGTTAGGGTTAGGGTTAGGGTTAGGGTTAGGGTTAGGGTTAGGGTTAGGGTTAGGGTTAGGGTTAGGGTTAGGGTTAGGGTTAGGGTTAGGGTTAGGGTTAGGGTTAGGGTTAGGGTTAGGGTTAGGGTTAGGGTTAGGGTTAGGGTTAGGGTTAGGGTTAGGGTTAGGGTTAGGGTTAGGGTTAGGGTTAGGGTTAGGGTTAGGGTTAGGGTTAGGGTTAGGGTTAGGGTTAGGGTTAGGGTTAGGGTTAGGGTTAGGGTTAGGGTTAGGGTTAGGGTTAGGGTTAGGGTTAGGGTTAGGGTTAGGGTTAGGGTTAGGGTTAGGGTTAGGGTTAGGGTTAGGGTTAGGGTTAGGGTTAGGGTTAGGGTTAGGGTTAGGGTTAGGGTTAGGGTTAGGGTTAGGGTTAGGGTTAGGGTTAGGGTTAGGGTTAGGGTTAGGGTTAGGGTTAGGGTTAGGGTTAGGGTTAGGGTTAGGGTTAGGGTTAGGGTTAGGGTTAGGGTTAGGGTTAGGGTTAGGGTTAGGGTTAGGGTTAGGGTTAGGGTTAGGGTTAGGGTTAGGGTTAGGGTTAGGGTTAGGGTTAGGGTTAGGGTTAGGGTTAGGGTTAGGGTTAGGGTTAGGGTTAGGGTTAGGGTTAGGGTTAGGGTTAGGGTTAGGGTTAGGGTTAGGGTTAGGGTTAGGGTTAGGGTTAGGGTTAGGGTTAGGGTTAGGGTTAGGGTTAGGGTTAGGGTTAGGGTTAGGGTTAGGGTTAGGGTTAGGGTTAGGGTTAGGGTTAGGGTTAGGGTTAGGGTTAGGGTTAGGGTTAGGGTTAGGGTTAGGGTTAGGGTTAGGGTTAGGGTTAGGGTTAGGGTTAGGGTTAGGGTTAGGGTTAGGGTTAGGGTTAGGGTTAGGGTTAGGGTTAGGGTTAGGGTTAGGGTTAGGGTTAGGGTTAGGGTTAGGGTTAGGGTTAGGGTTAGGGTTAGGGTTAGGGTTAGGGTTAGGGTTAGGGTTAGGGTTAGGGTTAGGGTTAGGGTTAGGGTTAGGGTTAGGGTTAGGGTTAGGGTTAGGGTTAGGGTTAGGGTTAGGGTTAGGGTTAGGGTTAGGGTTAGGGTTAGGGTTAGGGTTAGGGTTAGGGTTAGGGTTAGGGTTAGGGTTAGGGTTAGGGTTAGGGTTAGGGTTAGGGTTAGGGTTAGGGTTAGGGTTAGGGTTAGGGTTAGGGTTAGGGTTAGGGTTAGGGTTAGGGTTAGGGTTAGGGTTAGGGTTAGGGTTAGGGTTAGGGTTAGGGTTAGGGTTAGGGTTAGGGTTAGGGTTAGGGTTAGGGTTAGGGTTAGGGTTAGGGTTAGGGTTAGGGTTAGGGTTAGGGTTAGGGTTAGGGTTAGGGTTAGGGTTAGGGTTAGGGTTAGGGTTAGGGTTAGGGTTAGGGTTAGGGTTAGGGTTAGGGTTAGGGTTAGGGTTAGGGTTAGGGTTAGGGTTAGGGTTAGGGTTAGGGTTAGGGTTAGGGTTAGGGTTAGGGTTAGGGTTAGGGTTAGGGTTAGGGTTAGGGTTAGGGTTAGGGTTAGGGTTAGGGTTAGGGTTAGGGTTAGGGTTAGGGTTAGGGTTAGGGTTAGGGTTAGGGTTAGGGTTAGGGTTAGGGTTAGGGTTAGGGTTAGGGTTAGGGTTAGGGTTAGGGTTAGGGTTAGGGTTAGGGTTAGGGTTAGGGTTAGGGTTAGGGTTAGGGTTAGGGTTAGGGTTAGGGTTAGGGTTAGGGTTAGGGTTAGGGTTAGGGTTAGGGTTAGGGTTAGGGTTAGGGTTAGGGTTAGGGTTAGGGTTAGGGTTAGGGTTAGGGTTAGGGTTAGGGTTAGGGTTAGGGTTAGGGTTAGGGTTAGGGTTAGGGTTAGGGTTAGGGTTAGGGTTAGGGTTAGGGTTAGGGTTAGGGTTAGGGTTAGGGTTAGGGTTAGGGTTAGGGTTAGGGTTAGGGTTAGGGTTAGGGTTAGGGTTAGGGTTAGGGTTAGGGTTAGGGTTAGGGTTAGGGTTAGGGTTAGGGTTAGGGTTAGGGTTAGGGTTAGGGTTAGGGTTAGGGTTAGGGTTAGGGTTAGGGTTAGGGTTAGGGTTAGGGTTAGGGTTAGGGTTAGGGTTAGGGTTAGGGTTAGGGTTAGGGTTAGGGTTAGGGTTAGGGTTAGGGTTAGGGTTAGGGTTAGGGTTAGGGTTAGGGTTAGGGTTAGGGTTAGGGTTAGGGTTAGGGTTAGGGTTAGGGTTAGGGTTAGGGTTAGGGTTAGGGTTAGGGTTAGGGTTAGGGTTAGGGTTAGGGTTAGGGTTAGGGTTAGGGTTAGGGTTAGGGTTAGGGTTAGGGTTAGGGTTAGGGTTAGGGTTAGGGTTAGGGTTAGGGTTAGGGTTAGGGTTAGGGTTAGGGTTAGGGTTAGGGTTAGGGTTAGGGTTAGGGTTAGGGTTAGGGTTAGGGTTAGGGTTAGGGTTAGGGTTAGGGTTAGGGTTAGGGTTAGGGTTAGGGTTAGGGTTAGGGTTAGGGTTAGGGTTAGGGTTAGGGTTAGGGTTAGGGTTAGGGTTAGGGTTAGGGTTAGGGTTAGGGTTAGGGTTAGGGTTAGGGTTAGGGTTAGGGTTAGGGTTAGGGTTAGGGTTAGGGTTAGGGTTAGGGTTAGGGTTAGGGTTAGGGTTAGGGTTAGGGTTAGGGTTAGGGTTAGGGTTAGGGTTAGGGTTAGGGTTAGGGTTAGGGTTAGGGTTAGGGTTAGGGTTAGGGTTAGGGTTAGGGTTAGGGTTAGGGTTAGGGTTAGGGTTAGGGTTAGGGTTAGGGTTAGGGTTAGGGTTAGGGTTAGGGTTAGGGTTAGGGTTAGGGTTAGGGTTAGGGTTAGGGTTAGGGTTAGGGTTAGGGTTAGGGTTAGGGTTAGGGTTAGGGTTAGGGTTAGGGTTAGGGTTAGGGTTAGGGTTAGGGTTAGGGTTAGGGTTAGGGTTAGGGTTAGGGTTAGGGTTAGGGTTAGGGTTAGGGTTAGGGTTAGGGTTAGGGTTAGGGTTAGGGTTAGGGTTAGGGTTAGGGTTAGGGTTAGGGTTAGGGTTAGGGTTAGGGTTAGGGTTAGGGTTAGGGTTAGGGTTAGGGTTAGGGTTAGGGTTAGGGTTAGGGTTAGGGTTAGGGTTAGGGTTAGGGTTAGGGTTAGGGTTAGGGTTAGGGTTAGGGTTAGGGTTAGGGTTAGGGTTAGGGTTAGGGTTAGGGTTAGGGTTAGGGTTAGGGTTAGGGTTAGGGTTAGGGTTAGGGTTAGGGTTAGGGTTAGGGTTAGGGTTAGGGTTAGGGTTAGGGTTAGGGTTAGGGTTAGGGTTAGGGTTAGGGTTAGGGTTAGGGTTAGGGTTAGGGTTAGGGTTAGGGTTAGGGTTAGGGTTAGGGTTAGGGTTAGGGTTAGGGTTAGGGTTAGGGTTAGGGTTAGGGTTAGGGTTAGGGTTAGGGTTAGGGTTAGGGTTAGGGTTAGGGTTAGGGTTAGGGTTAGGGTTAGGGTTAGGGTTAGGGTTAGGGTTAGGGTTAGGGTTAGGGTTAGGGTTAGGGTTAGGGTTAGGGTTAGGGTTAGGGTTAGGGTTAGGGTTAGGGTTAGGGTTAGGGTTAGGGTTAGGGTTAGGGTTAGGGTTAGGGTTAGGGTTAGGGTTAGGGTTAGGGTTAGGGTTAGGGTTAGGGTTAGGGTTAGGGTTAGGGTTAGGGTTAGGGTTAGGGTTAGGGTTAGGGTTAGGGTTAGGGTTAGGGTTAGGGTTAGGGTTAGGGTTAGGGTTAGGGTTAGGGTTAGGGTTAGGGTTAGGGTTAGGGTTAGGGTTAGGGTTAGGGTTAGGGTTAGGGTTAGGGTTAGGGTTAGGGTTAGGGTTAGGGTTAGGGTTAGGGTTAGGGTTAGGGTTAGGGTTAGGGTTAGGGTTAGGGTTAGGGTTAGGGTTAGGGTTAGGGTTAGGGTTAGGGTTAGGGTTAGGGTTAGGGTTAGGGTTAGGGTTAGGGTTAGGGTTAGGGTTAGGGTTAGGGTTAGGGTTAGGGTTAGGGTTAGGGTTAGGGTTAGGGTTAGGGTTAGGGTTAGGGTTAGGGTTAGGGTTAGGGTTAGGGTTAGGGTTAGGGTTAGGGTTAGGGTTAGGGTTAGGGTTAGGGTTAGGGTTAGGGTTAGGGTTAGGGTTAGGGTTAGGGTTAGGGTTAGGGTTAGGGTTAGGGTTAGGGTTAGGGTTAGGGTTAGGGTTAGGGTTAGGGTTAGGGTTAGGGTTAGGGTTAGGGTTAGGGTTAGGGTTAGGGTTAGGGTTAGGGTTAGGGTTAGGGTTAGGGTTAGGGTTAGGGTTAGGGTTAGGGTTAGGGTTAGGGTTAGGGTTAGGGTTAGGGTTAGGGTTAGGGTTAGGGTTAGGGTTAGGGTTAGGGTTAGGGTTAGGGTTAGGGTTAGGGTTAGGGTTAGGGTTAGGGTTAGGGTTAGGGTTAGGGTTAGGGTTAGGGTTAGGGTTAGGGTTAGGGTTAGGGTTAGGGTTAGGGTTAGGGTTAGGGTTAGGGTTAGGGTTAGGGTTAGGGTTAGGGTTAGGGTTAGGGTTAGGGTTAGGGTTAGGGTTAGGGTTAGGGTTAGGGTTAGGGTTAGGGTTAGGGTTAGGGTTAGGGTTAGGGTTAGGGTTAGGGTTAGGGTTAGGGTTAGGGTTAGGGTTAGGGTTAGGGTTAGGGTTAGGGTTAGGGTTAGGGTTAGGGTTAGGGTTAGGGTTAGGGTTAGGGTTAGGGTTAGGGTTAGGGTTAGGGTTAGGGTTAGGGTTAGGGTTAGGGTTAGGGTTAGGGTTAGGGTTAGGGTTAGGGTTAGGGTTAGGGTTAGGGTTAGGGTTAGGGTTAGGGTTAGGGTTAGGGTTAGGGTTAGGGTTAGGGTTAGGGTTAGGGTTAGGGTTAGGGTTAGGGTTAGGGTTAGGGTTAGGGTTAGGGTTAGGGTTAGGGTTAGGGTTAGGGTTAGGGTTAGGGTTAGGGTTAGGGTTAGGGTTAGGGTTAGGGTTAGGGTTAGGGTTAGGGTTAGGGTTAGGGTTAGGGTTAGGGTTAGGGTTAGGGTTAGGGTTAGGGTTAGGGTTAGGGTTAGGGTTAGGGTTAGGGTTAGGGTTAGGGTTAGGGTTAGGGTTAGGGTTAGGGTTAGGGTTAGGGTTAGGGTTAGGGTTAGGGTTAGGGTTAGGGTTAGGGTTAGGGTTAGGGTTAGGGTTAGGGTTAGGGTTAGGGTTAGGGTTAGGGTTAGGGTTAGGGTTAGGGTTAGGGTTAGGGTTAGGGTTAGGGTTAGGGTTAGGGTTAGGGTTAGGGTTAGGGTTAGGGTTAGGGTTAGGGTTAGGGTTAGGGTTAGGGTTAGGGTTAGGGTTAGGGTTAGGGTTAGGGTTAGGGTTAGGGTTAGGGTTAGGGTTAGGGTTAGGGTTAGGGTTAGGGTTAGGGTTAGGGTTAGGGTTAGGGTTAGGGTTAGGGTTAGGGTTAGGGTTAGGGTTAGGGTTAGGGTTAGGGTTAGGGTTAGGGTTAGGGTTAGGGTTAGGGTTAGGGTTAGGGTTAGGGTTAGGGTTAGGGTTAGGGTTAGGGTTAGGGTTAGGGTTAGGGTTAGGGTTAGGGTTAGGGTTAGGGTTAGGGTTAGGGTTAGGGTTAGGGTTAGGGTTAGGGTTAGGGTTAGGGTTAGGGTTAGGGTTAGGGTTAGGGTTAGGGTTAGGGTTAGGGTTAGGGTTAGGGTTAGGGTTAGGGTTAGGGTTAGGGTTAGGGTTAGGGTTAGGGTTAGGGTTAGGGTTAGGGTTAGGGTTAGGGTTAGGGTTAGGGTTAGGGTTAGGGTTAGGGTTAGGGTTAGGGTTAGGGTTAGGGTTAGGGTTAGGGTTAGGGTTAGGGTTAGGGTTAGGGTTAGGGTTAGGGTTAGGGTTAGGGTTAGGGTTAGGGTTAGGGTTAGGGTTAGGGTTAGGGTTAGGGTTAGGGTTAGGGTTAGGGTTAGGGTTAGGGTTAGGGTTAGGGTTAGGGTTAGGGTTAGGGTTAGGGTTAGGGTTAGGGTTAGGGTTAGGGTTAGGGTTAGGGTTAGGGTTAGGGTTAGGGTTAGGGTTAGGGTTAGGGTTAGGGTTAGGGTTAGGGTTAGGGTTAGGGTTAGGGTTAGGGTTAGGGTTAGGGTTAGGGTTAGGGTTAGGGTTAGGGTTAGGGTTAGGGTTAGGGTTAGGGTTAGGGTTAGGGTTAGGGTTAGGGTTAGGGTTAGGGTTAGGGTTAGGGTTAGGGTTAGGGTTAGGGTTAGGGTTAGGGTTAGGGTTAGGGTTAGGGTTAGGGTTAGGGTTAGGGTTAGGGTTAGGGTTAGGGTTAGGGTTAGGGTTAGGGTTAGGGTTAGGGTTAGGGTTAGGGTTAGGGTTAGGGTTAGGGTTAGGGTTAGGGTTAGGGTTAGGGTTAGGGTTAGGGTTAGGGTTAGGGTTAGGGTTAGGGTTAGGGTTAGGGTTAGGGTTAGGGTTAGGGTTAGGGTTAGGGTTAGGGTTAGGGTTAGGGTTAGGGTTAGGGTTAGGGTTAGGGTTAGGGTTAGGGTTAGGGTTAGGGTTAGGGTTAGGGTTAGGGTTAGGGTTAGGGTTAGGGTTAGGGTTAGGGTTAGGGTTAGGGTTAGGGTTAGGGTTAGGGTTAGGGTTAGGGTTAGGGTTAGGGTTAGGGTTAGGGTTAGGGTTAGGGTTAGGGTTAGGGTTAGGGTTAGGGTTAGGGTTAGGGTTAGGGTTAGGGTTAGGGTTAGGGTTAGGGTTAGGGTTAGGGTTAGGGTTAGGGTTAGGGTTAGGGTTAGGGTTAGGGTTAGGGTTAGGGTTAGGGTTAGGGTTAGGGTTAGGGTTAGGGTTAGGGTTAGGGTTAGGGTTAGGGTTAGGGTTAGGGTTAGGGTTAGGGTTAGGGTTAGGGTTAGGGTTAGGGTTAGGGTTAGGGTTAGGGTTAGGGTTAGGGTTAGGGTTAGGGTTAGGGTTAGGGTTAGGGTTAGGGTTAGGGTTAGGGTTAGGGTTAGGGTTAGGGTTAGGGTTAGGGTTAGGGTTAGGGTTAGGGTTAGGGTTAGGGTTAGGGTTAGGGTTAGGGTTAGGGTTAGGGTTAGGGTTAGGGTTAGGGTTAGGGTTAGGGTTAGGGTTAGGGTTAGGGTTAGGGTTAGGGTTAGGGTTAGGGTTAGGGTTAGGGTTAGGGTTAGGGTTAGGGTTAGGGTTAGGGTTAGGGTTAGGGTTAGGGTTAGGGTTAGGGTTAGGGTTAGGGTTAGGGTTAGGGTTAGGGTTAGGGTTAGGGTTAGGGTTAGGGTTAGGGTTAGGGTTAGGGTTAGGGTTAGGGTTAGGGTTAGGGTTAGGGTTAGGGTTAGGGTTAGGGTTAGGGTTAGGGTTAGGGTTAGGGTTAGGGTTAGGGTTAGGGTTAGGGTTAGGGTTAGGGTTAGGGTTAGGGTTAGGGTTAGGGTTAGGGTTAGGGTTAGGGTTAGGGTTAGGGTTAGGGTTAGGGTTAGGGTTAGGGTTAGGGTTAGGGTTAGGGTTAGGGTTAGGGTTAGGGTTAGGGTTAGGGTTAGGGTTAGGGTTAGGGTTAGGGTTAGGGTTAGGGTTAGGGTTAGGGTTAGGGTTAGGGTTAGGGTTAGGGTTAGGGTTAGGGTTAGGGTTAGGGTTAGGGTTAGGGTTAGGGTTAGGGTTAGGGTTAGGGTTAGGGTTAGGGTTAGGGTTAGGGTTAGGGTTAGGGTTAGGGTTAGGGTTAGGGTTAGGGTTAGGGTTAGGGTTAGGGTTAGGGTTAGGGTTAGGGTTAGGGTTAGGGTTAGGGTTAGGGTTAGGGTTAGGGTTAGGGTTAGGGTTAGGGTTAGGGTTAGGGTTAGGGTTAGGGTTAGGGTTAGGGTTAGGGTTAGGGTTAGGGTTAGGGTTAGGGTTAGGGTTAGGGTTAGGGTTAGGGTTAGGGTTAGGGTTAGGGTTAGGGTTAGGGTTAGGGTTAGGGTTAGGGTTAGGGTTAGGGTTAGGGTTAGGGTTAGGGTTAGGGTTAGGGTTAGGGTTAGGGTTAGGGTTAGGGTTAGGGTTAGGGTTAGGGTTAGGGTTAGGGTTAGGGTTAGGGTTAGGGTTAGGGTTAGGGTTAGGGTTAGGGTTAGGGTTAGGGTTAGGGTTAGGGTTAGGGTTAGGGTTAGGGTTAGGGTTAGGGTTAGGGTTAGGGTTAGGGTTAGGGTTAGGGTTAGGGTTAGGGTTAGGGTTAGGGTTAGGGTTAGGGTTAGGGTTAGGGTTAGGGTTAGGGTTAGGGTTAGGGTTAGGGTTAGGGTTAGGGTTAGGGTTAGGGTTAGGGTTAGGGTTAGGGTTAGGGTTAGGGTTAGGGTTAGGGTTAGGGTTAGGGTTAGGGTTAGGGTTAGGGTTAGGGTTAGGGTTAGGGTTAGGGTTAGGGTTAGGGTTAGGGTTAGGGTTAGGGTTAGGGTTAGGGTTAGGGTTAGGGTTAGGGTTAGGGTTAGGGTTAGGGTTAGGGTTAGGGTTAGGGTTAGGGTTAGGGTTAGGGTTAGGGTTAGGGTTAGGGTTAGGGTTAGGGTTAGGGTTAGGGTTAGGGTTAGGGTTAGGGTTAGGGTTAGGGTTAGGGTTAGGGTTAGGGTTAGGGTTAGGGTTAGGGTTAGGGTTAGGGTTAGGGTTAGGGTTAGGGTTAGGGTTAGGGTTAGGGTTAGGGTTAGGGTTAGGGTTAGGGTTAGGGTTAGGGTTAGGGTTAGGGTTAGGGTTAGGGTTAGGGTTAGGGTTAGGGTTAGGGTTAGGGTTAGGGTTAGGGTTAGGGTTAGGGTTAGGGTTAGGGTTAGGGTTAGGGTTAGGGTTAGGGTTAGGGTTAGGGTTAGGGTTAGGGTTAGGGTTAGGGTTAGGGTTAGGGTTAGGGTTAGGGTTAGGGTTAGGGTTAGGGTTAGGGTTAGGGTTAGGGTTAGGGTTAGGGTTAGGGTTAGGGTTAGGGTTAGGGTTAGGGTTAGGGTTAGGGTTAGGGTTAGGGTTAGGGTTAGGGTTAGGGTTAGGGTTAGGGTTAGGGTTAGGGTTAGGGTTAGGGTTAGGGTTAGGGTTAGGGTTAGGGTTAGGGTTAGGGTTAGGGTTAGGGTTAGGGTTAGGGTTAGGGTTAGGGTTAGGGTTAGGGTTAGGGTTAGGGTTAGGGTTAGGGTTAGGGTTAGGGTTAGGGTTAGGGTTAGGGTTAGGGTTAGGGTTAGGGTTAGGGTTAGGGTTAGGGTTAGGGTTAGGGTTAGGGTTAGGGTTAGGGTTAGGGTTAGGGTTAGGGTTAGGGTTAGGGTTAGGGTTAGGGTTAGGGTTAGGGTTAGGGTTAGGGTTAGGGTTAGGGTTAGGGTTAGGGTTAGGGTTAGGGTTAGGGTTAGGGTTAGGGTTAGGGTTAGGGTTAGGGTTAGGGTTAGGGTTAGGGTTAGGGTTAGGGTTAGGGTTAGGGTTAGGGTTAGGGTTAGGGTTAGGGTTAGGGTTAGGGTTAGGGTTAGGGTTAGGGTTAGGGTTAGGGTTAGGGTTAGGGTTAGGGTTAGGGTTAGGGTTAGGGTTAGGGTTAGGGTTAGGGTTAGGGTTAGGGTTAGGGTTAGGGTTAGGGTTAGGGTTAGGGTTAGGGTTAGGGTTAGGGTTAGGGTTAGGGTTAGGGTTAGGGTTAGGGTTAGGGTTAGGGTTAGGGTTAGGGTTAGGGTTAGGGTTAGGGTTAGGGTTAGGGTTAGGGTTAGGGTTAGGGTTAGGGTTAGGGTTAGGGTTAGGGTTAGGGTTAGGGTTAGGGTTAGGGTTAGGGTTAGGGTTAGGGTTAGGGTTAGGGTTAGGGTTAGGGTTAGGGTTAGGGTTAGGGTTAGGGTTAGGGTTAGGGTTAGGGTTAGGGTTAGGGTTAGGGTTAGGGTTAGGGTTAGGGTTAGGGTTAGGGTTAGGGTTAGGGTTAGGGTTAGGGTTAGGGTTAGGGTTAGGGTTAGGGTTAGGGTTAGGGTTAGGGTTAGGGTTAGGGTTAGGGTTAGGGTTAGGGTTAGGGTTAGGGTTAGGGTTAGGGTTAGGGTTAGGGTTAGGGTTAGGGTTAGGGTTAGGGTTAGGGTTAGGGTTAGGGTTAGGGTTAGGGTTAGGGTTAGGGTTAGGGTTAGGGTTAGGGTTAGGGTTAGGGTTAGGGTTAGGGTTAGGGTTAGGGTTAGGGTTAGGGTTAGGGTTAGGGTTAGGGTTAGGGTTAGGGTTAGGGTTAGGGTTAGGGTTAGGGTTAGGGTTAGGGTTAGGGTTAGGGTTAGGGTTAGGGTTAGGGTTAGGGTTAGGGTTAGGGTTAGGGTTAGGGTTAGGGTTAGGGTTAGGGTTAGGGTTAGGGTTAGGGTTAGGGTTAGGGTTAGGGTTAGGGTTAGGGTTAGGGTTAGGGTTAGGGTTAGGGTTAGGGTTAGGGTTAGGGTTAGGGTTAGGGTTAGGGTTAGGGTTAGGGTTAGGGTTAGGGTTAGGGTTAGGGTTAGGGTTAGGGTTAGGGTTAGGGTTAGGGTTAGGGTTAGGGTTAGGGTTAGGGTTAGGGTTAGGGTTAGGGTTAGGGTTAGGGTTAGGGTTAGGGTTAGGGTTAGGGTTAGGGTTAGGGTTAGGGTTAGGGTTAGGGTTAGGGTTAGGGTTAGGGTTAGGGTTAGGGTTAGGGTTAGGGTTAGGGTTAGGGTTAGGGTTAGGGTTAGGGTTAGGGTTAGGGTTAGGGTTAGGGTTAGGGTTAGGGTTAGGGTTAGGGTTAGGGTTAGGGTTAGGGTTAGGGTTAGGGTTAGGGTTAGGGTTAGGGTTAGGGTTAGGGTTAGGGTTAGGGTTAGGGTTAGGGTTAGGGTTAGGGTTAGGGTTAGGGTTAGGGTTAGGGTTAGGGTTAGGGTTAGGGTTAGGGTTAGGGTTAGGGTTAGGGTTAGGGTTAGGGTTAGGGTTAGGGTTAGGGTTAGGGTTAGGGTTAGGGTTAGGGTTAGGGTTAGGGTTAGGGTTAGGGTTAGGGTTAGGGTTAGGGTTAGGGTTAGGGTTAGGGTTAGGGTTAGGGTTAGGGTTAGGGTTAGGGTTAGGGTTAGGGTTAGGGTTAGGGTTAGGGTTAGGGTTAGGGTTAGGGTTAGGGTTAGGGTTAGGGTTAGGGTTAGGGTTAGGGTTAGGGTTAGGGTTAGGGTTAGGGTTAGGGTTAGGGTTAGGGTTAGGGTTAGGGTTAGGGTTAGGGTTAGGGTTAGGGTTAGGGTTAGGGTTAGGGTTAGGGTTAGGGTTAGGGTTAGGGTTAGGGTTAGGGTTAGGGTTAGGGTTAGGGTTAGGGTTAGGGTTAGGGTTAGGGTTAGGGTTAGGGTTAGGGTTAGGGTTAGGGTTAGGGTTAGGGTTAGGGTTAGGGTTAGGGTTAGGGTTAGGGTTAGGGTTAGGGTTAGGGTTAGGGTTAGGGTTAGGGTTAGGGTTAGGGTTAGGGTTAGGGTTAGGGTTAGGGTTAGGGTTAGGGTTAGGGTTAGGGTTAGGGTTAGGGTTAGGGTTAGGGTTAGGGTTAGGGTTAGGGTTAGGGTTAGGGTTAGGGTTAGGGTTAGGGTTAGGGTTAGGGTTAGGGTTAGGGTTAGGGTTAGGGTTAGGGTTAGGGTTAGGGTTAGGGTTAGGGTTAGGGTTAGGGTTAGGGTTAGGGTTAGGGTTAGGGTTAGGGTTAGGGTTAGGGTTAGGGTTAGGGTTAGGGTTAGGGTTAGGGTTAGGGTTAGGGTTAGGGTTAGGGTTAGGGTTAGGGTTAGGGTTAGGGTTAGGGTTAGGGTTAGGGTTAGGGTTAGGGTTAGGGTTAGGGTTAGGGTTAGGGTTAGGGTTAGGGTTAGGGTTAGGGTTAGGGTTAGGGTTAGGGTTAGGGTTAGGGTTAGGGTTAGGGTTAGGGTTAGGGTTAGGGTTAGGGTTAGGGTTAGGGTTAGGGTTAGGGTTAGGGTTAGGGTTAGGGTTAGGGTTAGGGTTAGGGTTAGGGTTAGGGTTAGGGTTAGGGTTAGGGTTAGGGTTAGGGTTAGGGTTAGGGTTAGGGTTAGGGTTAGGGTTAGGGTTAGGGTTAGGGTTAGGGTTAGGGTTAGGGTTAGGGTTAGGGTTAGGGTTAGGGTTAGGGTTAGGGTTAGGGTTAGGGTTAGGGTTAGGGTTAGGGTTAGGGTTAGGGTTAGGGTTAGGGTTAGGGTTAGGGTTAGGGTTAGGGTTAGGGTTAGGGTTAGGGTTAGGGTTAGGGTTAGGGTTAGGGTTAGGGTTAGGGTTAGGGTTAGGGTTAGGGTTAGGGTTAGGGTTAGGGTTAGGGTTAGGGTTAGGGTTAGGGTTAGGGTTAGGGTTAGGGTTAGGGTTAGGGTTAGGGTTAGGGTTAGGGTTAGGGTTAGGGTTAGGGTTAGGGTTAGGGTTAGGGTTAGGGTTAGGGTTAGGGTTAGGGTTAGGGTTAGGGTTAGGGTTAGGGTTAGGGTTAGGGTTAGGGTTAGGGTTAGGGTTAGGGTTAGGGTTAGGGTTAGGGTTAGGGTTAGGGTTAGGGTTAGGGTTAGGGTTAGGGTTAGGGTTAGGGTTAGGGTTAGGGTTAGGGTTAGGGTTAGGGTTAGGGTTAGGGTTAGGGTTAGGGTTAGGGTTAGGGTTAGGGTTAGGGTTAGGGTTAGGGTTAGGGTTAGGGTTAGGGTTAGGGTTAGGGTTAGGGTTAGGGTTAGGGTTAGGGTTAGGGTTAGGGTTAGGGTTAGGGTTAGGGTTAGGGTTAGGGTTAGGGTTAGGGTTAGGGTTAGGGTTAGGGTTAGGGTTAGGGTTAGGGTTAGGGTTAGGGTTAGGGTTAGGGTTAGGGTTAGGGTTAGGGTTAGGGTTAGGGTTAGGGTTAGGGTTAGGGTTAGGGTTAGGGTTAGGGTTAGGGTTAGGGTTAGGGTTAGGGTTAGGGTTAGGGTTAGGGTTAGGGTTAGGGTTAGGGTTAGGGTTAGGGTTAGGGTTAGGGTTAGGGTTAGGGTTAGGGTTAGGGTTAGGGTTAGGGTTAGGGTTAGGGTTAGGGTTAGGGTTAGGGTTAGGGTTAGGGTTAGGGTTAGGGTTAGGGTTAGGGTTAGGGTTAGGGTTAGGGTTAGGGTTAGGGTTAGGGTTAGGGTTAGGGTTAGGGTTAGGGTTAGGGTTAGGGTTAGGGTTAGGGTTAGGGTTAGGGTTAGGGTTAGGGTTAGGGTTAGGGTTAGGGTTAGGGTTAGGGTTAGGGTTAGGGTTAGGGTTAGGGTTAGGGTTAGGGTTAGGGTTAGGGTTAGGGTTAGGGTTAGGGTTAGGGTTAGGGTTAGGGTTAGGGTTAGGGTTAGGGTTAGGGTTAGGGTTAGGGTTAGGGTTAGGGTTAGGGTTAGGGTTAGGGTTAGGGTTAGGGTTAGGGTTAGGGTTAGGGTTAGGGTTAGGGTTAGGGTTAGGGTTAGGGTTAGGGTTAGGGTTAGGGTTAGGGTTAGGGTTAGGGTTAGGGTTAGGGTTAGGGTTAGGGTTAGGGTTAGGGTTAGGGTTAGGGTTAGGGTTAGGGTTAGGGTTAGGGTTAGGGTTAGGGTTAGGGTTAGGGTTAGGGTTAGGGTTAGGGTTAGGGTTAGGGTTAGGGTTAGGGTTAGGGTTAGGGTTAGGGTTAGGGTTAGGGTTAGGGTTAGGGTTAGGGTTAGGGTTAGGGTTAGGGTTAGGGTTAGGGTTAGGGTTAGGGTTAGGGTTAGGGTTAGGGTTAGGGTTAGGGTTAGGGTTAGGGTTAGGGTTAGGGTTAGGGTTAGGGTTAGGGTTAGGGTTAGGGTTAGGGTTAGGGTTAGGGTTAGGGTTAGGGTTAGGGTTAGGGTTAGGGTTAGGGTTAGGGTTAGGGTTAGGGTTAGGGTTAGGGTTAGGGTTAGGGTTAGGGTTAGGGTTAGGGTTAGGGTTAGGGTTAGGGTTAGGGTTAGGGTTAGGGTTAGGGTTAGGGTTAGGGTTAGGGTTAGGGTTAGGGTTAGGGTTAGGGTTAGGGTTAGGGTTAGGGTTAGGGTTAGGGTTAGGGTTAGGGTTAGGGTTAGGGTTAGGGTTAGGGTTAGGGTTAGGGTTAGGGTTAGGGTTAGGGTTAGGGTTAGGGTTAGGGTTAGGGTTAGGGTTAGGGTTAGGGTTAGGGTTAGGGTTAGGGTTAGGGTTAGGGTTAGGGTTAGGGTTAGGGTTAGGGTTAGGGTTAGGGTTAGGGTTAGGGTTAGGGTTAGGGTTAGGGTTAGGGTTAGGGTTAGGGTTAGGGTTAGGGTTAGGGTTAGGGTTAGGGTTAGGGTTAGGGTTAGGGTTAGGGTTAGGGTTAGGGTTAGGGTTAGGGTTAGGGTTAGGGTTAGGGTTAGGGTTAGGGTTAGGGTTAGGGTTAGGGTTAGGGTTAGGGTTAGGGTTAGGGTTAGGGTTAGGGTTAGGGTTAGGGTTAGGGTTAGGGTTAGGGTTAGGGTTAGGGTTAGGGTTAGGGTTAGGGTTAGGGTTAGGGTTAGGGTTAGGGTTAGGGTTAGGGTTAGGGTTAGGGTTAGGGTTAGGGTTAGGGTTAGGGTTAGGGTTAGGGTTAGGGTTAGGGTTAGGGTTAGGGTTAGGGTTAGGGTTAGGGTTAGGGTTAGGGTTAGGGTTAGGGTTAGGGTTAGGGTTAGGGTTAGGGTTAGGGTTAGGGTTAGGGTTAGGGTTAGGGTTAGGGTTAGGGTTAGGGTTAGGGTTAGGGTTAGGGTTAGGGTTAGGGTTAGGGTTAGGGTTAGGGTTAGGGTTAGGGTTAGGGTTAGGGTTAGGGTTAGGGTTAGGGTTAGGGTTAGGGTTAGGGTTAGGGTTAGGGTTAGGGTTAGGGTTAGGGTTAGGGTTAGGGTTAGGGTTAGGGTTAGGGTTAGGGTTAGGGTTAGGGTTAGGGTTAGGGTTAGGGTTAGGGTTAGGGTTAGGGTTAGGGTTAGGGTTAGGGTTAGGGTTAGGGTTAGGGTTAGGGTTAGGGTTAGGGTTAGGGTTAGGGTTAGGGTTAGGGTTAGGGTTAGGGTTAGGGTTAGGGTTAGGGTTAGGGTTAGGGTTAGGGTTAGGGTTAGGGTTAGGGTTAGGGTTAGGGTTAGGGTTAGGGTTAGGGTTAGGGTTAGGGTTAGGGTTAGGGTTAGGGTTAGGGTTAGGGTTAGGGTTAGGGTTAGGGTTAGGGTTAGGGTTAGGGTTAGGGTTAGGGTTAGGGTTAGGGTTAGGGTTAGGGTTAGGGTTAGGGTTAGGGTTAGGGTTAGGGTTAGGGTTAGGGTTAGGGTTAGGGTTAGGGTTAGGGTTAGGGTTAGGGTTAGGGTTAGGGTTAGGGTTAGGGTTAGGGTTAGGGTTAGGGTTAGGGTTAGGGTTAGGGTTAGGGTTAGGGTTAGGGTTAGGGTTAGGGTTAGGGTTAGGGTTAGGGTTAGGGTTAGGGTTAGGGTTAGGGTTAGGGTTAGGGTTAGGGTTAGGGTTAGGGTTAGGGTTAGGGTTAGGGTTAGGGTTAGGGTTAGGGTTAGGGTTAGGGTTAGGGTTAGGGTTAGGGTTAGGGTTAGGGTTAGGGTTAGGGTTAGGGTTAGGGTTAGGGTTAGGGTTAGGGTTAGGGTTAGGGTTAGGGTTAGGGTTAGGGTTAGGGTTAGGGTTAGGGTTAGGGTTAGGGTTAGGGTTAGGGTTAGGGTTAGGGTTAGGGTTAGGGTTAGGGTTAGGGTTAGGGTTAGGGTTAGGGTTAGGGTTAGGGTTAGGGTTAGGGTTAGGGTTAGGGTTAGGGTTAGGGTTAGGGTTAGGGTTAGGGTTAGGGTTAGGGTTAGGGTTAGGGTTAGGGTTAGGGTTAGGGTTAGGGTTAGGGTTAGGGTTAGGGTTAGGGTTAGGGTTAGGGTTAGGGTTAGGGTTAGGGTTAGGGTTAGGGTTAGGGTTAGGGTTAGGGTTAGGGTTAGGGTTAGGGTTAGGGTTAGGGTTAGGGTTAGGGTTAGGGTTAGGGTTAGGGTTAGGGTTAGGGTTAGGGTTAGGGTTAGGGTTAGGGTTAGGGTTAGGGTTAGGGTTAGGGTTAGGGTTAGGGTTAGGGTTAGGGTTAGGGTTAGGGTTAGGGTTAGGGTTAGGGTTAGGGTTAGGGTTAGGGTTAGGGTTAGGGTTAGGGTTAGGGTTAGGGTTAGGGTTAGGGTTAGGGTTAGGGTTAGGGTTAGGGTTAGGGTTAGGGTTAGGGTTAGGGTTAGGGTTAGGGTT
Organism: Heloderma suspectum; assembly: GCF_057233095.1. NCBI lineage: Eukaryota > Metazoa > Chordata > Lepidosauria > Squamata > Helodermatidae > Heloderma > Heloderma suspectum. Next base: position 87,303 of record NC_139473.1, on the reverse strand, counting down.
AGGGTTAGGGTTAGGGTTAGGGTTAGGGTTAGGGTTAGGGTTAGGGTTAGGGTTAGGGTTAGGGTTAGGGTTAGGGTTAGGGTTAGGGTTAGGGTTAGGGTTAGGGTTAGGGTTAGGGTTAGGGTTAGGGTTAGGGTTAGGGTTAGGGTTAGGGTTAGGGTTAGGGTTAGGGTTAGGGTTAGGGTTAGGGTTAGGGTTAGGGTTAGGGTTAGGGTTAGGGTTAGGGTTAGGGTTAGGGTTAGGGTTAGGGTTAGGGTTAGGGTTAGGGTTAGGGTTAGGGTTAGGGTTAGGGTTAGGGTTAGGGTTAGGGTTAGGGTTAGGGTTAGGGTTAGGGTTAGGGTTAGGGTTAGGGTTAGGGTTAGGGTTAGGGTTAGGGTTAGGGTTAGGGTTAGGGTTAGGGTTAGGGTTAGGGTTAGGGTTAGGGTTAGGGTTAGGGTTAGGGTTAGGGTTAGGGTTAGGGTTAGGGTTAGGGTTAGGGTTAGGGTTAGGGTTAGGGTTAGGGTTAGGGTTAGGGTTAGGGTTAGGGTTAGGGTTAGGGTTAGGGTTAGGGTTAGGGTTAGGGTTAGGGTTAGGGTTAGGGTTAGGGTTAGGGTTAGGGTTAGGGTTAGGGTTAGGGTTAGGGTTAGGGTTAGGGTTAGGGTTAGGGTTAGGGTTAGGGTTAGGGTTAGGGTTAGGGTTAGGGTTAGGGTTAGGGTTAGGGTTAGGGTTAGGGTTAGGGTTAGGGTTAGGGTTAGGGTTAGGGTTAGGGTTAGGGTTAGGGTTAGGGTTAGGGTTAGGGTTAGGGTTAGGGTTAGGGTTAGGGTTAGGGTTAGGGTTAGGGTTAGGGTTAGGGTTAGGGTTAGGGTTAGGGTTAGGGTTAGGGTTAGGGTTAGGGTTAGGGTTAGGGTTAGGGTTAGGGTTAGGGTTAGGGTTAGGGTTAGGGTTAGGGTTAGGGTTAGGGTTAGGGTTAGGGTTAGGGTTAGGGTTAGGGTTAGGGTTAGGGTTAGGGTTAGGGTTAGGGTTAGGGTTAGGGTTAGGGTTAGGGTTAGGGTTAGGGTTAGGGTTAGGGTTAGGGTTAGGGTTAGGGTTAGGGTTAGGGTTAGGGTTAGGGTTAGGGTTAGGGTTAGGGTTAGGGTTAGGGTTAGGGTTAGGGTTAGGGTTAGGGTTAGGGTTAGGGTTAGGGTTAGGGTTAGGGTTAGGGTTAGGGTTAGGGTTAGGGTTAGGGTTAGGGTTAGGGTTAGGGTTAGGGTTAGGGTTAGGGTTAGGGTTAGGGTTAGGGTTAGGGTTAGGGTTAGGGTTAGGGTTAGGGTTAGGGTTAGGGTTAGGGTTAGGGTTAGGGTTAGGGTTAGGGTTAGGGTTAGGGTTAGGGTTAGGGTTAGGGTTAGGGTTAGGGTTAGGGTTAGGGTTAGGGTTAGGGTTAGGGTTAGGGTTAGGGTTAGGGTTAGGGTTAGGGTTAGGGTTAGGGTTAGGGTTAGGGTTAGGGTTAGGGTTAGGGTTAGGGTTAGGGTTAGGGTTAGGGTTAGGGTTAGGGTTAGGGTTAGGGTTAGGGTTAGGGTTAGGGTTAGGGTTAGGGTTAGGGTTAGGGTTAGGGTTAGGGTTAGGGTTAGGGTTAGGGTTAGGGTTAGGGTTAGGGTTAGGGTTAGGGTTAGGGTTAGGGTTAGGGTTAGGGTTAGGGTTAGGGTTAGGGTTAGGGTTAGGGTTAGGGTTAGGGTTAGGGTTAGGGTTAGGGTTAGGGTTAGGGTTAGGGTTAGGGTTAGGGTTAGGGTTAGGGTTAGGGTTAGGGTTAGGGTTAGGGTTAGGGTTAGGGTTAGGGTTAGGGTTAGGGTTAGGGTTAGGGTTAGGGTTAGGGTTAGGGTTAGGGTTAGGGTTAGGGTTAGGGTTAGGGTTAGGGTTAGGGTTAGGGTTAGGGTTAGGGTTAGGGTTAGGGTTAGGGTTAGGGTTAGGGTTAGGGTTAGGGTTAGGGTTAGGGTTAGGGTTAGGGTTAGGGTTAGGGTTAGGGTTAGGGTTAGGGTTAGGGTTAGGGTTAGGGTTAGGGTTAGGGTTAGGGTTAGGGTTAGGGTTAGGGTTAGGGTTAGGGTTAGGGTTAGGGTTAGGGTTAGGGTTAGGGTTAGGGTTAGGGTTAGGGTTAGGGTTAGGGTTAGGGTTAGGGTTAGGGTTAGGGTTAGGGTTAGGGTTAGGGTTAGGGTTAGGGTTAGGGTTAGGGTTAGGGTTAGGGTTAGGGTTAGGGTTAGGGTTAGGGTTAGGGTTAGGGTTAGGGTTAGGGTTAGGGTTAGGGTTAGGGTTAGGGTTAGGGTTAGGGTTAGGGTTAGGGTTAGGGTTAGGGT